>NC_084603.1:39470126-39770126 GCF_033807715.1 Cololabis saira
ATCAAGTCTGGTGTACGCATTTTTCTGAGGTTGGTGATACAGTGAAGTGCATAATATGAGGAAACGTGACGTCAGCAATAAATTCACGACAGTCCGCACATCACCAGATAAGTTACACTTGGTTTGGTCAGAAACACTGGATATTCAGAAATAAATATAATAACTCGGGCAAAAAAATCATTTTAATAGCATTGACTCTGCCCATCATCAATGATATCGGCAAGGTCTTTCACGACCTCGTCAACTTCTATTGTTGATGAAAACCTTTTTGAATCCAAACTTCTGAACCTAAAAATGAAAACTTTGCAGTTTCTGTAAATGAAAGTAGATGTTTGGGAGTAAAACAAGTGACAGATTCTACACAACTTTGCAGTTTCTGTAAGTGAAAGTGATGTTTGGGAGTAAAACAAGTGACAGATTCTACACAACGTTGTACACAACTGAAGCCCCTAAAACAGGTCCAACGACGTCCCGACCTGGACTGAGAGTCGTTTCTCATCGTTCTGCCTGCAGTCCCACGTTATGGTCACTTTAGCTGTTTTTGAAAGATTGATTTGAAATGAGTTTCTTTACAAAACAAATACATTTACACAAACAGATGTGTTTTGGGGGAAAAAAACTCTGAACACTGACGGCCACCAGGGGGCGACAAACTCTCTCTCTCTTTCTCTCACTCTCTCTCTCTCTCTCTCTCTCTCTCTCTCTTCTCAGCAGTCACGTGATTTCTTGTAACCGCAGGGAGGAGCAACAGCTCTGGGAGCAGCTGATAAATGTATTCAGAGTTCAGACTCCATGTTGATGTGGACGGAGCAGCAGAGGAAACCAGGTTAGTGTTTGTTCATTCTTCTTCTGCTTCTTCTGCTGTTTAAAGGTAATTTCTGGGGTTCTGGTTGGAGTCCAGCTCTCAGTCTCATGAAGTACAAAGTACAAAGAGTGCATGGATTTCAACTGAATCCGTGCGTGGAATTCTTGCGTTGAAATCCACGCACTCTTTGTACTTTGTACTTCATGAGACTGAATCATCGTATAAATACAGTTTACTGACCTGTTAAAATGTAGATATAACAGAAACCACCACAGCAGGAAATGTTCAGAGACAGGTTCAAGTTCAGTACACACCCGCCTTTCCGGCTGTACTAATGAGGACCTTCTATACTTCTGTTATGTGTTTCCATCTGAACCTAAACCTCAGATCTCACGTCACCCCTCAGCTGGACTTCAACCAGACCCCAGAAATAACATTTAAACAGCAGAAGAAGAATGAACAAACACTAACCTGTTCCTCTGCTGCACCGTCCACATCAACATGGACTCTGAACTCTGAATACTTTCATCAGTTGATCCCAGAGAGCTGCTGCTCCTCCCTGCAGTTACAATAAACAAGAAATGACCTGACTGCTGAGAAGAGAGAGAGAGACAGAAAGAGAGAGAGAGAGAGAGAGAGAGAGAGAGAGAGAGAGAGAGAGAGAGAGAGAGAGAGCTTGAGTTGGTGGATGAAAAACGGCTCCTCGTTCCGCTTTATTGTCACACGTATTATATACTGACGGATTAAGACCAATGTACACGTTTATTGAGTTTTACACATTGTGGATGTCCGCGATCACCTCTCTCATAAGTATAACAATATGAACAATATACATTTATATTTAAAACATGAAGCATTACGATCTGATTCCTCTGCTTCAGAAATAAAGACAACTTGTGCCGATGGGATTATTGAGGTGCAAACGTGAGAAATAAAGAACAAAGTTGCTGTAACTCAGTGTTGCATCCGCAGGAGGAGAGACCGGTCTAGATCCCGGTCCATCACCGGAGAAACACTTTCTATAGTCCTGCAGCTCCTGCAGCTGATTCCATATCAGACTCTGAATGTTGCCTAAACATTCAATAACAACTTTATTCATCATTGCTGAATCACATCAGTTTGTACCAACCAACCTTTCCGTGACATCTTAGTTTTATTTTAAAAGACAACTTTACAGAACCGGTTTTTTGCTGCAAAATGTATTTGAATATTTTTCTGTCCAGACACAGTTATGCGATGTTTAGGATCTGGCTTTTATCTCCAGTAGTCATCCCATACGGTCGTCATGGTGACAGAGATGTCCGATCCGTCAGCAGCTCCAGCTGAATCATCATGTTGGTCTGAACCGGAGCAGCTGGTCCAGTTCAGGGCAGAGATCCAGAAGATCCTCTTGGTACCTGAACCAGCTGATGGTCCAGTCTTAGTCCTGGACCAGCAGATCCAGACTAAACCAGCTGATGGTCCAGTCTTAGTCCTGGACCAGCAGATCCAGACTAAACCAGCTGATGGTCCAGTCTTAGTCCTGGAACCAGCAGATCCAGACTAAACCAGCTGATGGTCCAGTCTTAGTCCTGGACCAGCAGGTCGGTGTGATCTGATCATCAGCAGGTTCCTCTATCAGGATTTGCAGGTTCCATCGTTGAGCTCCTTTAGTTGTTTGTTCAGATCATGTGGTTGATTGTGAGATTGTTGCAGCTCCACTCTTGTGTACTTATGTTGCGCCGCATGCGGCTCTTTGCCGGTGTCATCTGGCTCTTGCGACTTTATTTGATAGGTGCAGTGAAAGACAAACACGTCGTAAGTGGAGGAAAAATATGCGCGACTGGAATCGCTGTTTAGGGGAAGGTTTACATAAGTCGCCTGCTCAACCCGTTGAGCTATACGAGCGCGCGCTCGTGTAGAATTTTGCGTTTGTGGTGCACTCTCAAAATGGCAGGGAAAAATGCACGGCCAAACAAAAATATGAAGATAAACACAGGACGTTTTTAACAGAGTAACAGAGTACATTAAATATTAATATTAAGCAATACATCCCGACAGGCCGTGGCTACGCTCACACAGCTGAGGGGCGTTCTCCGGCCCAATGCGAAGTGATGTATTGCTTTTATAAAACGGTTACCAATAATGTGTAAGTATGAAAGAGGAATATAATATATATATATATATATATATATATATATATATATATATATATATATATATATATATATATTATATATATATATATATATATATAATATAATACACAATCTATTTTCTGTGTTTTTTTATTAATCAGAAATACATATTATCCAGTAAAAATAGCCCCACTGTGGAAAAAAGTAGTCCCATCTCTCCAGATGTCAGCTCCGCATGTCGTCTTTTTCTTCGGAGACAGGCTCTCGCCATTCATCCATCGTTAGCTCCTCCCCGGAGATCAAGGTTTACCGTGAACATGCCAGATTAATTGTTAACGAAAATAAAAAATAAACTTTAACACCAGCTACTTTTGCTACCTGCTGTAATCGTCCAAAAATATGTAACAGTTGGTTGTTGTCATGGATACATAGTTGCTTCCCTGACGCGGAATGATATGCTGTGATAAGGCTGTAGAATAGAAGCTGTGGTTTTAATGAAAGAAAAAAAATCGCTTTCCATCTGAACAACCGCAAAGTCCTGAGGTGCCTGTGCAAAGACGACAACCTAATAACAATACCATCTATATAACTTAAAGACAAGAGTATCTCTCAATGTTTCAAACCAAAAGCAAAAAAAACTTCACAGGCGGAAAATGTTTGCTTCCATGAAATCGAGCTCTCAAGTGAATGACAGCTTCTTGCATGTTGTGAGGTATCTGGTTAAATTAAAAAAAACAGAACAGATTTTTTTTTTCATTAAAACTTTTCTCTGAATTCTGAGATAATTATCTCGTTAATTCAGAAAAACAGAGCAGATTTTTTTTTTTCTCAAGTGAATGGAATACGCTTCCGTACATATCGCCAAGGAGGAGTTGCCATTCACAAAATTCAGGGGCCTGATTGAACTGTTAAAAAAAGTTCAAATAAAGCCCACTTACTGCAACACACAGCATGTGCGCAGTTCATTAGGGCCCTAGCACTTACAGTGCGAAGGCCCTAGGAATGGTTTACAGCTTAAGAAAACTCAGCTTAAGAAAACTCAAATATCCCATCTCAAAAAATTTGAATATTCTAGGAATCTTAATCTTAAACTGTAAGACATAATCAGCAATATTAAAATAATAACAGGCTTGCAATATTTCAGTTGATTTATAATGAATCCAGAATGTATGACATTTTTGTTTTTTTAATTGCATTACAGAAAATAAAGAACTTTATCATAATATTCAAATTTTCTGAGACAATCCTGTATATCCGACCGTGAGCGTAGAAAGTGGCGTATGCACGTTTTGTACATGAGGCCCCAGGTCTCCAGAAAACGAATCCTTTCAACAGAAACAATATTCAGCTTTTCAGTATAACTGTGCTGAAAGCGTCACATTACATTTATCTGCATGTTCAAAATAATGCAGCAACGTTTTGGGCACAAATATAATCAACAGTTATTTTCAGCGCTGAGAAGCTCTGATAACATGACACATCTGTCTGTGGAGATGACGTCACGCAGCAGAAACACATAGGGGTAAATCCACAAAGAATAGATTGCGCCCGCAAATAGCGCTGTGAATTGCGCCGCATTTGCGCCCGCAATTTGCCCCGCCTTAAGGTCCTATTCACAAAAGATTTTGCTCTAATTTTATGCCGGCACAGACACGCCCATAAAGTTTTGGAGCTGAGTGCAATTTGCCCTTGTCTAAGTGAGCGGAGCTGTTTCCAGTGTTCTCCATATTTCAGCACACAGATTGGTCCATAATGAAAACTGCAGAAATAAAAAATAAAGCGATTTATGGTTCCGCGTTAAATCGACGCAGAGCATACGCCGTAGGTTACGCGGCTGGCGCACCGTACAGCGCGCGTCGCCGCGTACCCTACGGCGTAACCCTACGGCGTTGGCTCTGCGTCGATTTAACGCGGACCATTATTTAGGCATAATTAGGCTTAACTAGTGTGTGCGTATGTGACAGACGTGCATGGGACGATTGTGAAATACGGAATAAACTGTTTTATATGAATTCTAATTCCCAATTACGTAACGATTCCGTATTTCAAGGGACGGGTGTCAGCCCACCCGTCCAGCTGCTGCATCTCCAGCAGCAGCTGAGAGTCCTGACTGACGCTGAGCTTCACAGGGACACGATCAGCGCTTTTTATTATAAGTCTGATATATGTTGTGATATGTGATGACATTATTAAGCTGTTAAACACACACATTCTAGATTATGTTTATATGGTGGAATTGTTTGTAATAAAGCAGCCCCTACTGTATAGATGAATCCTGAGCTCCTGTTATTTTTATTTTTAAATCCGAGATAAGTCCACAACCCCACTTGATCTGACTGTGTACAGTCATGTCTGACTATAGATTTCACCCTTAATATCATTCAGTATCACACAGGCTTGAATGATATTGAAGAGAGAGAGAAACGGAGACAGAGCGGGAGTGAGGAGTGAGTTTGCGCGCAGTTAATACACGCTTCGAAAAGACGGTATTTGCTCCACTATTTTTGCGTGTGGCAAATAGCGCTGGCCTTTGTGAATTAGACGGTTTTTTCAATGAGGCTTATTTGCATAGAAAGGGGGCAATTTTGCGCCGAATGTATGAATATTACCTAATTTGCATGCATGCAAATGGCACCGGCGCACAATGCCACTATTTGCTTGGCAGCGCAGTTTGTGGAGCAATTCGCCCTTTGCGGGTGTTTTGTGAATTAGACGCTCTCTTTTTGTCTCATTTGCACCGGTTTAGCGGCCGCAAAAGCCACGCAATCCTTTTGTGGATTTACCCCATAGTCACAAAATACCCAAAGTAACACCTTCCCTGAGATCTTCTTACATTAAATCAACTTCATGAGACTGAATCATCATATAAATACAGTTTACTGACATGTTAAAATGTAGATATAACAGAAGCCACCACAGCAGGAAATGTTCAGAGACAGGAAGGACCCGCCTTTTTTCAGAACCCAAACCTCAGATCTCACGTCACCCCTCAGCTGGACTTCAACCAGAACCACAGAAATGACATTTAAACATCAGAAGAAGAATGAACAAACACTAACCTGTTCCTCTGCTGCTCCGTGCACATCAACATGGACTCTGAACTGTAAATACTTTTATCAGTTGATCCCAGAGCTGCTGCTCCTCCCTGAGAGAGAGAGAGAGAGAGAGAGAGAGAGAAAGAGAGAGAGAGAGAGAGAGAGAGAGAGAGAGAGAGAGAGAGAGAGAGAGAGAGAGAGAGAGAGAGAGAGAGCGTGGTCGCCTCCTGGTGTGACACTTGTTTTAATTTTTGATTATTCATTTAGAGGAGAACTGACACCAGACCACCTCGGCTGCTCCGTCCACATCAACATGGACTCTGAACTCTGAATACTTTCAGTTAGAATCAGAGCTGCACTTCCTCCCTGCAGTTACAAGAAACCACGTGACTGCTGAGAAGAGAGAGAGAGAGAGAGAGAGAGAGTTTGTCGCCCCCTGGTGGCCGTCAGTGTTCAGAGATTTTTTTCCAAAAACACATTTGTTTGTGTAAATGTATTTGTTTTGTAAAGAAACTAATTTCAAATCAATCTTTTCAAAAACAGCTAAAGTCCTGTGACCATAACGTGGGACTGCAGGCAGAACGATGAGAAACGACTCTCAGTCCAGGTCGGGACGTGGTTGGACCTGTTTTAGGGGCTTCAGTCATATAACGTTGTGTAGAATCTGTCACTCGTTTTACTCCCAAACATCACTTTCACTTACAGAAACTGCAAAGTTTTCATTTTTAGGTTCAGAAGTT
This sequence comes from Cololabis saira, assembly GCF_033807715.1. Lineage (NCBI taxonomy): Eukaryota > Metazoa > Chordata > Actinopteri > Beloniformes > Belonidae > Cololabis > Cololabis saira. The sequence goes on from NC_084603.1 coordinate 39,476,824, forward strand.
TGGATTCAAAAAGGTTTTCATCAACAATAGAAGTTGACGAGCTCGTGAAAGACCTTGCCGATATCATTGATGGGCAGTCAATGCTATTAAAATTAGTTTTTTACCCCAGTTATTATATTTATTTCAGAATATTCCAGTGTTTCTGACCCAGTTCTTCTTTAAAAAAATAGACTTGATTGTACTCCCTTTCCTGTGGGAATACAAAACACATAGAATTCCAATGTGATGATCCACAGTACAGTGCGCATTTGGAAACAAATCCAGTTACACTTTAAGTTAAATATTTTATGCTCTACCAGTCACTGGGAACCCTACCTTTCCACCAGTCAATACTTTTAGTCTCTGGAAAAAGGCAGGCATCCATACAATAGGAGACTTATACATTAAAGGCATATTTGCTTCTTTTGCACAGTTACAGAATAAATACCATCTACCTGGAAGTAGTTTCTTCAGGTAACGTATTTTCACGACCATTAGGCGCATATAAACGTCTTATTTTTTTTTTCAAAATGTGCGGCGCGCCCAATAGCGCAGTGCACCGTATTTCTGTTGTCGGGGGTCTCACCGTGGCTCCCTCGCGGGAGCGCTTTGAGAAACACCGTGCGTTCCGGAGGAACCGCCGCCCGAGCGGCAGCCTGCGGGGAGGTCGGCTGCTCAGCACGGCCAGAGAGCTGCACGCCCGGCTCGTGCCCGTCGCAGCGATGAGCAGTTCTCCCATTCTCAGCATGATCAGGCTCCGGATGAAGCCCGACACGCTGAGTCCTGACAACTGTTGCATATTTGATTTAGCGCAGCTGTTTAATTCAGAAGCGGGGGATGAGAACTTCGATGGGTTTGATTATTGACGCTTGTTTTAATTTTTGATTATTCATTGGTGATTTCAAAAATGTTAGTACTTTGTAATAAAGACTTAAATAAAGCACAATCAAACTCAGTTTTGCTCCAGGTCTATTTTTAAATATGCACACTTGTATGCTTGTGTTTGTGTTGTTGTAAGGCGGCGGGCCATTTGTGTGTGTAGACGGCGCCTGTTCGTACAGTGCGCCGTATGGTCGTGAAAATACGGTATTTGCAAATAAGAAACTGTGTAAGAACGAATCTGCCTATGTCTCGCTTAGAAAAATCGATATCTTATATATATGAAACCTTGCAAGCTACCAATCCAGTGAATTCCACTTTAATAAGGACAAAATGGGAGGAGGAAATGGCACTGAGATCCCGGATGCTCTATGGGTAAAGAGTTTAGAACACGTCCATAAGTGCTCTAACAACGCTAGGCACTGCCTAATCCAGTTTAAAAATCATACACCGTCTTCATTATTCTTAGGAGAGGTTACATAGAATATACCCTGAGATCTCTCCTACATATGACAGATGCCTCTTTGCCTGTTTATGTATTTTTTATGTAATTCTATTTTATTTTTTATTTTATCTTTTCTTTCTTTGTATTTTGCATTCCACATTTTATATCAGGTTCTTCAGTTATGTTCTAAGAAAACAGAAAAGTGCCCTATGACCTGTACTCTATGCGCACTGATGTGTGTATACTATAAATTTACAACTGTATTTTAATGTGCTCTAATAAAACACGTTTGAAAGAACAACGCTAAATGTTTAACCTCTGTAGGATCCTCAATAGCTCCTTGTCCAGAATCGTCATGGCGATTGATTCCTTTCAGTTCTGAGATGTGAAAGTTTCCTGCATCTTGACAGAGTTGAGGTTTCTCTGTATTTGTGGAAAGGAGATCTGCTGCAGGACTTGAAGATGGACTTCACCGTCTAATAAATGTTCCCTGATCTGCCAGTGAAGTACAAATGTCTGAGACGTGCTCATGGACGTCTCTCCACACTGACAGTTGCTGTCAGCGTCTCTGCTGAAGGTCAGGAGTGCTGCTCCATCTGCATTACCTCCACTTTTATCAGACCGTAACATTGATGGCACCCCGACTCGGATATGAGCAAATTCCACAATATTCCATGTTTTACAACTGGTTGCAGTTTCATAGTCCACTTCTGTAATTCTCTCTGTCATCCTTCTACTGGACGCCTAAAGCCCACCGGTAACTATTTCAAATACAGGACAGGTGTACAACTGTGGATCAGAATCACTTTAACTTATAAGTGCTCACTTTAACCGCCTTAACTGGCTACTTATCATGGTGTCGTTCTCTGAACTCGGATCAGGGCATGAGAAGTCCTGCATCCACCTGATGAATGTTATGGAGCTTTTCCACTAGTACCTACTCAGCCCAACTCGCCTCGGCTCGGTTTGGTTCTTTCCCACTAGGGGTCTAACGTGCCGAGTAGAGACTTTTCTGTAACTATTCTGCCGAGGTTCTAAGCTGCTGAGCTGTATCTAACATCATCACACCACAGACCACCGATTGGTCGGGGGGTTGGAGTCAGACGTCTGAGTCAGGAGGAGGAAATCAGAGAAAGAGACTCTGACGGATTCTTGTTCATTTTATTCCAGAAGCAACGGCAGCAAAAGTCTGTTTGGTGATCCAACTCTGAGGTGCAGATGTTCATAAACCTGGTGCTGAGGAGAGAATTAAAAAAGATCAGACCAGGACCATCCATGGATCAGACCAGGACCATCCATGGATCAGACCAGGACCATCCATGGATCAGACCAGGACCATCCATGGATCAGACCAGGACCATCCATGGATCAGACCAGGACCATCCATGGACCAGACCAGGACTAGGACCATCCATGGATCAGACCAGGACCATCCATGGACCAGACCAGGACTAGGACCATCCATGGACCAGACCAGGACCATCCATGGATCAGACCAGGACCATCCATGGTCCAGACCAGGACCATCCATGGACCAGACCAGGACCATCCATGGATCAGACCAGGACCATCCATGGACCAGACCAGGACCATCCATGGACCAGACCAGGACCATCCATGGATCAGACCAGGACCATCCATGGACCAGACCAGGACCATCCATGGACCAGACCAGGACTAGGACCATCCATGGAACAGACCAGGACCATCCATGGACCAGACCAGGACCATCCATGGATCAGACCAGGACCATCCATGGACCAGACCAGGACCATCCATGGATCAGACCAGGACCATCCATGGTCCAGACCAGGACCATCCATGGACCAGACCAGGACCATCCATGGACCAGACCAGGACCATCCATGGATCAGACCAGGACCATCCATGGTCCAGACCAGGACCATCCATGGATCAGACCAGGACCATCCATGGACCAGACCAGGACCATCCATGGACCAGACCAGACCCATCCATGGACCAGACCAGGACCATCCATGGACCAGACCAGGACCATCCATGGATCAGACCAGGACCATCCATGGATCAGACCAGGACCATCCATGAACCAGAGCAAGACCATCCATGGACCAGACCAGACCAGGACCATCCATGGACCAGACCAGACCAGGACCATCCATGGACCAGACCAGGACCATCCATGGTCCAGACCAGACCAGGACCATCCATGGACCAGACCAGACCAGGACCATCCATGGACCAGACCAGACCAGGACCATCCATGGACCAGACCAGACCAGGACCATCCATGGACCAGACCAGACCAGGACCATCCATGGACCAGACCAGGACCATCCATGGACCAGACCAGGACCATCCATGGACTAGACCAGGACCATCCATGGACTAGACCAGACCAGGACCATCCATGGACCAGACCAGGACCATCCATGGACCAGACCAGACCAGGACCATCCATGGACCAGACCAGGACCATCCATGGACCAGACCAGACCAGGACCAGACCAGACCAGGACCATCCATGGACCAGACCAGACCAGGACCAGACCAGACCAGGACCATCCATGGACCAGACCAGGACCATCCATGGACCAGACCAGACCAGGACCATCCATGGACCAGACCAGGACCAGACCAGACCAGGACCATCCATGGACCAGACCAGGACCATCCATGGACTAGACCAGACCAGGACCATCCATGGACCAGACCAGGACCATCCATGGACCAGAGCAGACCAGGACCATCCATGGACCAGACCAGGACCATCCATGGATCAGACCAGGACCATCCATGGATCAGACCAGGACCATCCATGGACCAGACCAGGACCATCCATGGTCCAGACCAGGACCATCCATGGACCAGACCAGGACCATCCATGGACCAGACCAGGACCATCCATGGACCAGAGCAGACCAGGACCATCCATGGACCAGACCAGGACCATCCATGGACCAGACCAGGACCAGACCAGGACCATCCATGGACCAGAGCAGACCAGGACCATCCATGGACCAGACCAGGACCAGACCAGGACCATCAATGGACCAGACCAGGACCATCCATGGACCAGACCAGGATCAGGACCAGACGAGACCAGGATCATCCATGGACCAGACCAGGAGGCCTTGGACTACAAGGAGCATGAGGATCTACAGATGGAAAAATAGGAGGCTGAAATGTTCTCTGGCTGGTTGCGAGATTTGTCAGTCTGAAACCCTACAAAAACTCAAAATTGACTTGTCTTATATCCAGTCAAAATGTTTTATTTCTCGTCCAAAAAAAATCATTACATTTAAAATAAGACAGTCACCTAAAAAGTAACTTGTTCTAGAAAACCATTTTCACTCATTTCAGTGAACATTTTTACTTGTTCAATTGGCAGTTGTTTTTTTTTTACTTTTTATTTTTGGTAAGATTGAGCTCTTATATTTGTATTCATATTTTTGTGTTAATAAAATAATGCTTTAACATTATAATTGTCATATTATAATCTGCAATGCGAACCAGACTCCTGGTCCGTGTGACAGGCTCACAAGGGGGAACCCAAGAGCGAGACAGTGGTGGAGTGAAGAATGAATTTATTTTACGGAAGGGGAAAAAGGGGGTCCGGTGGGGGCAGAGGTGGTTGCTGGCACGGGGAATGGCTGGCGTGGGGAGGAGAGGATGATGGAGGGCTGAGTGGAAGCCAGGGGTTGCTTGGAGCTGGAAGGTGGCTAGGAGAACAGGCTGGTTGGTAACTGGCAGATGAGAATGGTCCTGGGGGAACAGCAGAAAAGGCAGTCAGTAACAAGATCAAAAAATAGCAAGAAGATTTCACGAGGGTTTTCACTGGGATCGGCCTGAAGTGCGCACCACGGAGGTTTGACAACAATCTGGCGAGGAGTGGTGGAAAAACCAGTGTAGATATACTGCAGTGGAGATGAGTTGATGGCAGGCAGGTGTGGAGACTGAGGGAGCTGATGAGCTGATGGCAGGCAGGTGTGGAGGAATCCAGGAGCAGAGTGTGAGTGGCAGATGACCACACAAAACAAAACACAGGGAGTGACACAAGGAAACACAAGGGAGGGGAGAACACAGGGAAACACAGGGGAAGAGGGAGGTACAGCCATGGCTGTAACAGTCCGATCACACAGAGACCAGACAGCCCTTAATAGAGGGCCCCAGACTCCATACTCACCGAGCGCCCCCCACAGAATGGCACGAGGGACACGGTCAAATGCCTTCTCCAGATCCACAAAACACATGTAGAGTGGTTGGGCAAATTCCCATGAACCCTCGAGCACCCTGTGGAGGGTGTAGTGTTCCGGGACCGGTACGAAAACCGCATTGTTCCTCCTGAATCCGAGGTTCAACTATCGGCCGTATTCTCCTCTCCAGTACCCTGGCGTAGACTTTCCCGGGGAGGCTGAGAAGTGTGATCCCCCTATAGTTGGAACACACTCTCCGGTCCCCCTTTTTAAACAGAGGGACCACCACCCCGGTTTGCCACTCCAGCGGCACTGTCCCCTTCCTCCATGCAATGTCGCAGAGGCGTGTCAACCAAGACAGCCTTACGACATCCAGAGACTTGAGGTACTCAGGGCGAATCTCATCCACCCCCGTTGCCCCGCCACTGAGGAGCTTACGAACCACCTCAGTGACCTCGGCTTGGGTGAAGGATGAGCACGCCCCAGAGTCCCCACTCTCTGCTTCCTCAGTGGAAGGCATGTCAGTCGGGTTGAGGAGATCCTCGAAGTATTCCTTCCACCGTCCGACGATGTCCCCAGTCGAGGTCAACAGCTCCCCACCTGCACCGGTGCCGGTAGAGTACTGCTTCCCCCTTCTGAGGCGCCGAACGGTCCTCCAGAATTTCCTCGAGGCCGACCGAAAGTCTTCCTTTATGGCCTCACCGAACTCCTCCCAGACCCGGGTTCTTGCCTCCAGGACCGCCCGACCCGCGGCTCGCTTGGCCTGCCGGTACCCATCTACTGCGTCAGGAGTCCCACCGGCCAACGTAGCCCGGTAGGACTCCTTCTTCAGTCTGACGGCATCCTGTACTTCCGGTGTCCACCACTGGGTTCTAGGATTGCCGCCACGACAGGCCCCGGAGACCTTACGACCACAACTTCGAGCCGCCACGTCGACAATGGAGGCAGAGAACATGGTCCACTCGGACTCAATGTCCCCCACCTCCCCCGGGATCTGAGAGAAGTTCTCTCGGAGGTGAGAGTTGAAGATGTCCCTGACAGAGGGCTCGGCCAGACGTTCCCAACAGACCCTCACAATCCGTTTGGGTCTGCCCATTCTGTCCAGCCTCCTCCCCTGTCAGCGCATCCAACTCACCACCAGGTGGTGATCAGTTGACAGCTCAGCCCCTCTCTTCACCCGAGTGTCCAAGACATGCGGCCGAAGGTCAGACGAGAACGAGAACAAAGTCGATCATTGACCTCCGGCCTAGGGTGTCCTGGTGCCACGTGCACTGATGGACACCCTTATGCTTGAACATGGTGTTCGTGATGGACAAACTGTGACTAGCACAGAAGTCCAACAACAAAACACCGCTCGGGTTCAGATCGGGGAGGCCGTTCCTCCCAATCACGCCTCTCCAGGTATCACTGTCATTGCCCACGTGAGTGTTGAAGTCCCTCAGTAGAACAATGGAGTCCCCAGTTGGAGCACTATCAAGTATTCCTCCCAGGGACTCCAAGAAGGCCGGGTACTCTGCACTGCTGTTCGGCCCGTAGGCACAAACAACAGTGAGAGACCTTTTCCCGACCCGAAGGCACAGGGAAGCGGGGTGAACTCCAACACATGGCGACTGAGCTGGGGGGCTATAAACAAGCCCACACCAGCCCGCCGCCTCTCACCCTGGGCAACTCCAAAGTAGTGGAGGGTCCAGCCCCTTTCAAGGAGCTGGGTTCCAGAGCCCAAGCTATGTGTGGAGGTGAGCCCGACTATCTCTAGCCGGTACCTCTCAACCTCACGCACAAGCTCCGGCTCCTTCCCCCCCAGCGAGGTGACATTCCATGTCCCCACTGTGAAGGTTTTGGTCCAGGGATTGGGTCGTCGAGGACTGATACCCAGCCCACAATGCACTAGCCTCTCATGGACCTTCCTGCGGGTGGTGGGCCTACAGGAAGGCGGCCCCACGTCGCCGTTTCGGGCTGAGCCCGGCCGGGTCCCACGGGCAAAGACCCGGCCACCAGGCGCTCGCCAGCGAGCCCCAACCCCAGGCCTAGCTCCAGGGAGGGACCCCGGTGACGCCGATCCGGGCGACGTAGCTGTCCTCGATGTCTTCTTCTTCATGATAGGCTTGTGAACCGCTCTTAGTCTGGACCGTCACCTAGGACCTGTTTGCCATGGGAGACCCTACCAGGGGCGTAATGCCCCCGACAACATAGCTCCTAGGATCACTCGGGGACACAAACCCCTCCACCACAGTAAGGTAGCAGTTCAAGGAGGGGTTAAATATTAAATTGTTTGTTTTATTTTATCAATGAATGAAATAAAGAATAAATACATTTTTAATCATATTAGAACTCCCAAAATACAAAATATCTTGTAAAAAGTGTTTTCTTGAGCCAGTTGAAGGCATGGTTTATGCATGTGCGCATGACTATGATGGTGCCACCTCTGCCTCAATTATGGCACTTTTGCACTAGGACTTACTCGGCCCGACTCGGCTCGTCACGCCTTTACCCGCCTCTACCCTTGTGTTTTTCCACAGCCAGGGGAGAAGTGGGCAGGTTGGGGTGAAGCTGCTGTGACGTACTCGACTGCGCAGCACCTTTTTGTTTGTGTCGGCGCTGATGAGAAATCAGCTGGAGCCGGGAGCGGCTGAGAAAAAAACAGCCCGTCTACATCCCTTTTTTAATTTTCTCGACAGCCACCAGGTTTATGAACATCTGCACCTCAGAGTTGGATCACCAAACAGACGTTTGTGCTGTATAATAAAATCGCTGCGAGCCGCGGGTCGCTCTCGCGCTGACTCCCGCTTCCTGATTCAAACGTTTGACGGCCCCGCCCCCTGACCAATCAGAGGCGTGGAGGGTGGTGACGTCGGAAATAGTCCCTGCTCAGCCCGCAAAGAACCTAGCCAGAATGGTTACAGAAAAAAGTATCGGCTTGGAGCGGCTCTACCCGTCTCAGCCCTAATAGTGTGCAAAAGGGGCATTAGAGCCAGGAAAAACCCTGTATCATCAGTCCTCACAATGACATCTGACCTGACCTTTCTCTGACACGCGCGTTGATGCAGTAATGCAAGTCACACCAGCATATACTGTACAAATAAAAATTATTCTCAATATATGTTTATAAAGAATATGTTTTGCATTTTTAGTGAGCGGTAGATCATTTTGACTCGGTCATGTCATAAGTAGCTCTCAGGTTGAAAAAGTGTTTGCACCCCTGGTATATATCATATTGTAGTGGGTTACATAATTCACTTAGGAACCCTCTGCGGGTTAATGTTGTTCCGCCCGGATAGGGCGCAGGGACGGACGTTACGCTTCCGGTTTAGTGTTGTTGTGGTTTGAATGGCTGATGTTAATAAACGGCTTGCGCCTTCATTCAACATTTATACTCCGCCTCCGACTCCCGTTCTTCCGCACCACACTGGTGACCCCGACGTCAGTCCCGCTGAAGACTCAGGGACTGAACCGAACATGGCAAACAACGCCACTTTTCTGAAGTTGCCGGAGTTTTGGGAGACATCGGCGGCGGCATGGTTCGCCCAGACCGAGGCGCAGTTCGCGCTCCGCGACGTCACAGACGACGATGCGCGCTATTACCACGTTGTCTCGGCGCTGGGGAGTTCCACCGCGGCCAGGTCGGTGAGTTTCATCACCGCCTCTCCAGCCCGGAATAAATATGAAGCTTTTAAAGCTTACCTCCTCAAGACCTTCGAGCTGTCGCGGGCAGAACGAGCTAGACGGCTGTTTGCAATCCAGGGACTTGGGGACAGTAAACCTTCCGAGCTGATGGAGGTGATGTTGAACCTGCTGGGTGCAGAGGAGCCCAACTTCCTTTTTGTTGAGTTGTTCCTCCGCCACATGCCTCCTCGCGTTCAGATGGCTCTGGCCAATACTGTTATTACGGAGCCCCGCGCCCTGGCCGAGGAGGCGGATCGTTTTTTCCTGGCTGCTCAACGTTGCACCCCGGAGGTGCTGGCCCTGACACGCAGCTATGCACCTGCGGGTGGCGACTCGCCGACCAAGAAGGGACTCACGGCAGCTGACGGCGGCGCCAGCTCTGGTATGTGCTATTACCACGCACGCTTTGGCGCTAAGGCGAGCAAGTGCCATCCCCCCTGTACCTACGCGGCGGGAAACGCCAAAGCCTGCGCTCAGTAGCAGCCGTGAGCGCAGGCACGACGAACCGGCTGTTGTTTGTCCGAGACGCCATCTCTGGGCTCAAGTTCCTCTGCGACACCGGCGCACAGAGGAGCGTGCTGCCGGCTACGACACCGGGTTGCGCCTGGAGGAGGTCGCGGTTGGTGACTCGGGTGTCAGACTGTGGTGTGACCTCTCTACTGGCCAGCCTCGACAGCTGGTTCCTGCTGACTGGAGGCGGGGCGTTTTCGAGGCTGTGCACAATCTCTCCCACCCTGGCAGAAAGCCGACCGTTAGGTTGGTTTCTCAGAAGTTTGTGTGGCAGGGGCTGAAGAGGGACGTAAGGGCGTGGGTCGACTCGTGTGTGGCCTGCCAGCGGGCTAAGGTGCACTGTCACACCAGGGCCCCCTTTGAAACCTTCACTGTTCCGGAGTGGAGGTTCGACCACGTTCACGTCGACCTGGTTGGTCCGCTGCCTCCTTCGCAGGGCTTCACCTATCTCCTCACGATGGTCGACAGAACGACACGTTGGCCCGAGGCCATTCCTCTCGCCTCGACAACCTCATCCGACGTGGCCCGGGCATTCATCGGGACGTGGGTTGCGCGTTTCGGGACCCCGTCCGACCTCTCCTCGGACCGCGGCCCGCAGTTTACTGCGGAGCTGTGGAACGCGGTCGCGGACGGTTTGGGGGTCAAGCTACACCGCACCACGGCCTACCACCCCCAGGCGAACGGCCTGGTGGAGAGGTTCCACCGTTCGATGAAGGCAGCCCTCCGCGCAAGCTTAACGGATGGCAACTGGGTGGATAAACTCCCATGGGTCCTCCTGGGCCTGAGGTGTGCCCCTAAGGAAGACCTGCAGTCCTCTTCCGCTGAGTTGGTCTACGGGCAGACCCTGCGGGTCAAGGGAAATTTCATCCCGAGCGCTACTGCCCCCTGGTCGGCAGCCAAGCAGCGCGCCGCCCTGCTGGAGGCCGCTGGGGCGTTCACGCCCATCCCTACATCACAGCACAGCTCCCCCGCCTTCAAGGTGCCCCCCAGTCTGCGCTCGGCGGATTTCGTGTTCGTTCGCCATGATGCCCACCGCGGCCCCCTGCGCCCTCCTTACGACGGGCCGTTTAGGGTCCTGCAGCACGGGGTTAAGAGCTTGGTTGTGGACATGGGTGGTAGGCCTGAGACTGTCTCGGTGGATAGGGTCAAGCCGGCCCACGTGGACATTTCCCGGCCGTTGGAGTTGGCACAAGCCCCTCGCAGGGGCCGGCCCCCTGGGCCCTCTTCCCTGCCCCCGGTTGGGAGGCCCGCGCCGCTGTTGGCGCGTTTGCCCCCCAGCTCTGCGGTTAGTGCGGCCGCACCTTCGACCCCGGTTTGTCGCACCCGTAGGGGTCGGGCCGTCGTTCCCCCGTAGCGGGGGGATTTTGACTATGGGTGAATTCTGGGGGGGCTGGTGTACTGGGTTACATAATTCACTTAGGAACCCTCTGCGGGTTAATGTTGTTCCGCCCGGATAGGGCGCAGGGACGGACGTTACGCTTCCGGTTTAGTGTTGTTGTGGTTTGAATGGCTGATGTTAATAAACGGCTCACGCCTTCATTCAACATTTATACTCCGCCTCCGACTCCGGTTCTTCGGCACCACAATATATTATAACACATTGTATTCGATGGTGTTTCAATAAGAGGATTGCAACAGTTCGCCCTCTAGCGGTTATACATGGTAACTGCAGTCAGTGTAAAGTTAGAAGAATGAAATGACAAAAGTACGTCCTTTCAAAATAAATTGACAATAAACAGGGCACGATGACAACGAGTCTGTTTCGAGGAGAAATTAGTGCAAAAACAATCTCCATCCGTCTTCTGTCATTAATTAATGTAATTACAGTAGGTAATTTATGAATAGTTAAGACGAGATGTGGTAGTATCGCGAGAACGAGGTAGCAGAATCCAACATGGCGAGGTAATACTTTCGTTTTCAATAAATGCTTTAAAAACGATTATATTCTCAGTTTAAAATAACGAAAGGGTAGTTTATAGTTAGATTATATAATTCCGAACCCAACCTGGAGCAAAGCGAATCTTTAGACGCATCTATAGACGAGTATTTTGAGAGATTTGTCATGGTGAAGAAGTCTGGGGGCGCGTCCTCCGGCGCTTCCTCCACGCCGAAGCGTTGCCGTCCTGAGGATTCCCCTGGAGCAATTTCTCCTCCAGGAAATACCACCGAGGACATTCTGAGGTCCATTGACACCCGCTTGGCCTCCCATGACTCCCGTTTATCCCTGGTGGAAGTCCTGCACAAGGAATTCCAGTCATTAAGAGAAGCTGTGGAATACGGTAACCAGCAGGTGGAAAAATTGATGGCTGAAAACACCAATCTGAAGAAGTCGATGAAATCCATGTCAGAGGGTTTTAGCCGACTCCAAAATGAAAATAAATCTTTAAAGGAGGCCGTTTTAGACCTTCAAGCTCGTTCCATGAGGGACAACTTGGTGTTCTCGGGGATCCCGGAAAAACCTGATGAAGATCCTGAACAATCCGTCCAGGATTTCATCCGGAACCACCTGAAGCTTCCAGAAGACCTGGCGAACTCCATCACGTTTCACCGCGTCCATCGCCTAGGAGGAAGAAGACCCGAAGCCCAGAGACCCAGGCCCATTGTTGCTAAATTCGAACACTATAAAGACAAAGAGCTTGTGAGAAGAAGGGGGCCACAGCTACGCGGATTGCCGTTCTCCGTGAACGACCAGTTCCCCCGGGAGATCCTGGACCGTCGCCGAGTCCTCTTCCCGGTCCGGAGGAGGTTCATGACGGAGGGATCTCGTGCTGTCATCACCGTGGACAAGCTGTACGTGAACGGACAACTGTACCGCGACTCCAACATCACGCCCTGGCTCTTCTAAAAAAGGATGAGTACAAAATTTACTTTCTTTTCCTCTCTTTCTTTCTTACTAACTGGTGATTAGGTTAGATATAGTTACATAAACACTTGGTGATTAGATTAGATATAGTTTCATAAAATATTCTCGGCATATATTAATGTATTAATAATTCTTGCTCTGCTAGTCTCGGTAAGTTATAGGCTCACACTGGTGATTGCCTTTCTCTCTCTTTTTTTTACTTTCTCTATTTCTTTTTCTATCATGTTTAGAATTATCTCCCTCCCCCCCACCTCACTCCCTTTCCCCTTTTTTTTTCTTTTTTCCCTCTATGTCCCACTCTGCTGCACTTTCTTTCTCGGTTTGGTAAATTGGTACAAACACACATTTCACACATCTAGAATAACATGGCACACACACATACAACAGCTTTTCATGCAACATTACCACTTACATATAATGTTACTTTCAATGATTGGATTATGGATAAATTAAAGTTTGTCACCTGGAACGTAAACGGAGCCGGGAACACGGCAAAGAGATTAAAACTTCTTAACCATATACAAACTCTGCAGGCAGACATTGTCCTACTGCAAGAAACTCATTTAGTTAAAGCTTCGGTAGATGCATTGGCCACGGCACAATTTCCGCATGTTTTCTGCGCCTGTTACAACTCCAGACAAAGAGGGGTAGCAATTCTCATTAATAAAAGAGTAAATTTCACCGTAAAGGACACTCACATTGACTCAGAGGGTAGATATTTAATTTTAGTCTTGCAAATTCAAAGCTTGAATTTATGTATTTCTAATGTATATGGTCCAAATGTTGATGACTCCTCGTTTTTTCACTCTTTTTTCACCTCACTTTCTGCTCACCTAGACAACACAGTCATCATCGGAGGAGACTTCAACATGGTTCTGGACCCTGGAGTGGACAGGCTCAGTAATGCAGGCGGACACAGGAGTTGGCAGTCAGCAAGTATTGTTAAGCAATACATGAATGATCTGGGTCTTTGCGATACATGGCGCTCTCTACACCCAACCCTTAGGAACTACACTTTTTTCTCAGCCGTTCATCACTCATATTCTAGGTTAGATTATTTTTTAGTCAGTAGCTCTCTGATGAGAGATATCTCAGAATCACAAATTCACCCAATCATTATTAGCGATCACGCACCTGTTTCTTTCACTCTGGGGAAGAGGGGGAGCGTATCATCCTCCAAAGTTTGGAGATTTAATACATCATTACTCAAAGACCCCGACTTTATTAATTTTTTTAAGAAAGAATGGGATATATTTTTACAAAATAACGACCAGCCGGAAATATCAGCGAGCGTTCTATGGGAAGCAGGAAAAGCAGTAATGCGAGGCAAAATAATTTCCTTTTCTTCAAATAAGAAAAAAAAAGACAACTTAAAAACAAAAGAATTAGAGTGTGAAATAAAGACGCTAGAGGAGGCCTTCCAGACCTCTGCAGACGAACGTATCCTTAACAGAATAAGGAAAACTAAAATAGAATTAAATAAAATAATTGACGCAAAAACGCAGTTTCTAGTACAAAGGCTTCGCCTGGAAAACTTTGCACATGCTAACAGATCGGGAAAATACTTAGCCAATCAATTAAAAATAAACAAAGAAAAAACAACCATAACATCCATTAAGGACCAGTCAGGGGGAGTTACACATGACCCCTGTTTAATAAATTCAGTCTTTAGAGACTTTTACTATAAATTATACTCGTCACAAATTGAACCATCTGATCAATCCATTAATGAGTTTCTTGGAGACATTAATCTGCCGAAGTTACATCAGGAACAGGTTATGAATTTAGACTCACCGCTCTCAATAGGAGAACTCCATGAAGCTCTTCAACATATGCCCAATAATAAAGCTCCGGGCCCAGATGGTTTCCCAGCTGAATTTTACAAGGAATTCTGGAGTATATTAGCACCAACATTTTATAAAATGATTCTAAATGCTAGGGAAAATAAAAGCTTACCCTTAAATATGAACTCTGCTAATATTAGTCTTTTATTAAAACCGGACAAGGATCCCTTGCTCCCATCGAGCTACCGCCCAATTTCATTGATAAATGTAGACCTTAAAATAATTAGCAAGGCCATTACTGAACGTCTGAAAAGAGTCACCCCTTCTATTATACATCCGGATCAAACAGGCTTCATTAAAGGTAGACATTCGTCTACTAATATTCGCAGATTATTAAATATTATAGACTATTCGAGTATCAATAAACAGGAGACTACTATTATATCCTTAGACGCGGAAAAAGCATTTGATAAGGTAAATTGGAAGTTTCTATTGGCAACTTTGCATAAATTTGGATTTGGCGAATCTTTCATTGACTGGATAAAAATATTATACAGCTCTCCCAAGGCACGTGTAAGGACAAATGATCAAATCTCTACAAGTTTTACCTTGCAAAGAGGCACTAGACAGGGTTGCCCTCTCTCTCCCTCATTATTTGCAATATTTATTGAACCTTTAGCAGCAGCTATTAGACAAAATCAAAATATTAAAGGTATACAATGTAAAATATTAGAGCACAAAATTAGTCTTTATGCGGATGACGTACTCCTCTTCCTCCAGAACTCACGATCTTCACTATCACAGACAATTGCACTTATAGAGGGATTTTCATCTCTGTCTGATTATTCTATTAATTGGTCTAAATCCACTGTTCTGTGTGTTAACTGCAATTTTAGGAATATAACCAATACTCAATTACAATCAGGGAACATTAGATATTTAGGCATAAACATCTCCCCTAGGCTGTCAGAGTTAATAAAATTAAATCATGTTCAGCTTATAAAGAAAATAGAAGATGATCTTTCCAGATGGAGCTCTCTCCCCATTTCGCTCATGGGTAGAATAGCCACCATTAAAATGATGGTTTTACCAAAAGTAAATTATTTTTTCTCAATGATACCATGCAAACCCCCTCTTTCCTGGTTTAAATCGTTGGACTCATATGTATCAAAATTTCTGTGGAAAAATAAAACTCCACGTATTAGTTTAAAGACATTGCAAAAATCCAAAGAATATGGAGGTTTAGAATTACCTAATTTTCAGTATTACTTCATAGCCAGTAAGTTACAGTATATTGTAAAATGGTCAAAAAATCATCCTTTAGATAGTCAATGGCTGGACTCAGAGCAAGTGTTTTGTAATGAACTAGAAATCTCAGAGTTACCATTTATTAGTCAAAGTATCAAACGTCATCAATGTTTCAAAAGCATTAATATTAGCACAACTTTATCAGCTTGGTGGGAATTTCTTAAAATAGCTAAAATTTCACTTTTTCCATGTGACCGTACACCCATATGGAACAACCCAGACATCGTGAAAAATGATAAAAAGATGGTTAACTTCGTTCAATGGAGAGATCAAGGAATACGGTACTTACAGCACGTAATTGTAGGAGGACAGTTTGTACCTTTCAATACACTTATTGTTCAATACGGAGTTAGCAGGAATACATTTTTAGAGTATCAACAACTTAAGGCAATAATAAATAAAACATACAAAATTAGCCAATTAGATTTACAACTTCCCGCTAAGATAATAGATTTATTGAATCTAAGCACTTTAAAGTTGTTATCAAAACTCTACAGGTTAGTGTCTAAACTGGACGATTCAGTCTCTCTCCCGATCTCTAAGTGGGAGGCGGATCTCTCTCTTAATACCGACCAGTTTTCTTGGTCACAAATATGCTTAAATACGTTTACTATGACTAAAAACCCAAACCTACAACTTATACAGTACAAAGTTCTTCATAGAATACATTATACTGGACAAAGGATGTTCCAGATGGGCTTTGTCACCTCTAATATCTGTTCACAGTGCACAGAGAACACCCCAGATAATTATATGCATGCTTTATGGTTCTGTACACCGGTACAGAGGTTCTGGAAGGAGATTTGTGAGGATTTATCCACATGGATCAACCACAGAATCCCAGTATGCCCCACGGTATGTATATTAGGTCACCTGGGAGACACTCAAATAGATCCTAATTGGACACACCGGGTTCTCACTGCCTTATGTATCGCAAAGAAAACCATTTTAGTAAATTGGAAACAAAAATCCAGTTTATGTATCAACCATTTTAGGAATCTTTTATCAGATCATATTAGTAGTGAGATAATGTCTGCCTCCACTGAACAACATTCGGCTGAATTGCACTCTCTGTGGTCCCCGTTTATTGGCTTTGTTACCTAGTGGGGGCGGGGGGGTGGTGATCTCGTAGCCCTTGGGGTTGGGGGTCGGCTTGGGGGGTCTGGGGCGCGGGCCTCTGGTGGCCCCTGGGGGGCGGTGGGGGGGGCCGCGGGGCCCTGTCCCTAGCCGGTGGGGGCCTTGGGGGCCTGTGGGGGGGGTTACCTCATGGCGGTGGGGGGGGGTGGCTGGGGAGGGCTCGGGCGGGGGGCTGTGGCTGGGGCGTCTCCGGGCCTCCCGGGGGGGGCGGGGCCGTGGACGTGGGGGTCCCACCCGGAGGGCCCGGCCCTGCCTGGGTGGGGGGTGGCTGTCTGCGCTGGGGGGGCATTGCTGCCTTGGTCCTCCGTCGCTGGGCGGGGGCCAAGTGCCCCTGCGGATGTGGGGACTCCGGGACCCTTGGGGTGTCCGCCGGGGTGGCCTCGGGGGGGGGTGGGGCCGGGTCCGGGGAGCGGGCTTCCCCTGACCGGGGGGTGCACGGGCGGGCGCGACGGCGGGGTGGCACCATTCCCAGGTATCTATGTCTTATGTTGTCAGTATGAATGGGAGGATGTTGGACCGTTTCCTCCTCCGTCTGGGGGCTCCGGCGGCGCCGGGGGCGCCCTTGGAGGTACGGTGGGGCCCTTGCCCGGCTCGGGGGGGCGGCCCCCGTCTACTGGACGGCCGGTGGGGGGACGCGGGTGTCTTATCAGGGCCGGCTTTGCTGGTCCTGCTTCCTGGCTTCGGCCTCCGCTCCCCCTCTTGCCCCCCCTACACGATTCATACGCACATAGGCGAAAGGCGGGGGGTCCGGGTCGTGTGGGGCACTGTCCCGCGGGGCCTGGCACTCCCCGCCTCACGGTTTTGACAGCAAAATAGACACTGCACATTCAACACTTAATAAATACATTTGACAAGGACACGTAGTTCGGGAGGGGGGGGGGGTCTGTGTCAATCGATACTTGGCCCTCCCTCCTCCCTGTTTTTATGGCATTAATCACATGCACTCAACACAAGGGGCGGGAGGGGGTCCCACATCACCCGCGTTCCCTCACCGGCCTGGGCCTGGGACGGGTGGGTCGGGTTACCCGGGCCTGGCGGGGCCCGCCGTGCAGCCTGGGGTGCCTTCTGGCGGTGCTGGATCCCCCCGGGGAGGGGGAAACGGTGCGTGATTGTATGTCTGTGTCGGTGAGAATGCGGTATGGAAGGGTCCTGCCATGGAGGATTTGAGCCTCCATTGGCAGGACATCAAAAACTTAATAATTTATCAATATTATATTATACAAGATGGTTATTATTATTATTATTATTAGTATTATTATTAGTATTATTATTATTATTATGTATAGTATATTATATTATTATTAGTATAGGTATCGGATAGGTGAATGGATGAATGAATGGGATGCCTGGGTCTGGGGCCCTCCGTTGTCGGGCCTGCGCGGGTGTCGCCTTGTTGGGGGGTTCCCTCTCTCCGGGCCCGTCTCCGGTCCCCCCCGCTGCCTCTACGGCGGGGCGCCCCTCTGGTCTTGGAGGGCCACTTTCGTGGGGGACGGGTGCGCCTGCCCGCGTCGGCGGCCGGGGCGGCTCTGTCTCTCCGGGCGGGCTGGCCCCCTGCCGGGTGGGGGTCGCTGGCCTGAAGGGTGAGGGCCTCCTGGCCGCGTGTCCGGCCCGGACCGGGTGGCCGGGGATTGCCTGGGTCGCGGTCCGCCGCCGCGGGATCCCTGGCTGCTTCTTTCCGCGCCGTGGGGGCCCCGCCCGCGGGCCCCCTCGGCCGCCGCCGGGTGGGGGGGGGGGGCCTCGCAGGCGGTGGGTTGCCTCCCTCCTACTTCTCCCCTCTGTGGGGTTGCCGGTGGCCTGGGTTCCGGGCTCTTCCTTGTCGGCCTCTGGTCTCACGGGTGGCGGGGTTGCTCCCCCCCCTCCTCCACTATAGATACACTTCAGGTGGAGCTTTGTTTGGTTTATTACACACACACACACACACACACACACACACACACACACACACACACACACACACACACACACACACATATAGTAATTTAGTCACACGCATACACACACACACACACACACACACACACACACACACACACACACACACATGCATGATCATATACATACACACACACACACATAGACATACACACTGGCTTGTTCACCTGCATGCTGGCTCTCTAGTTTTTGGGTTTAGGTAGCGGTAGCGATAGCTTAGCTCAGACTGCGATCAGATCTCAAGATTTAGGTCGATTGCTGTTCGTGTTTTGGATGGCTCCGTGCCGGTTTCGTGCTTTGTTTGTGGTTTTTTTGTTGCAGATTTCCAGTGCTTGACGTGTGTCTCCGTGTGTTCCTGCTTCCTGGATTGGCAGTGGATGTCGTCACCACCCCCCCCCCACCCCCCCCCCCCCAAAAAAAAAAAAAAAAAACACTGGGTTTGTATGTGTATATTTATGTATGTGTACGCATATGTGTGCGTATATATATGTATATATTACATATAGTAATAATGCACATATATACACTTTTGGTTTCTACCGTCATGGTATCAATCAATAATATGTGTGCAGACAAGGTGAAAAAAAAAAAAAAAAAAAAAAAAAAAAAAAAAAATTATGAATAGTTCTGTAATTAAAATGAATTACAGACGATAATGTCGTTAAATAGAAGAAAACGGTAGTTTCTAGTGTCACCACAAGAGGGCGGTCTGTTCTCATCATCGCAACACCAGTCATCAAACTTTCTGCAGAAGAAGAAAAAAAAAGCTACGTATTTACTTTATTTTTCAGCACTTTAAACAAAAACAGTGGACCAAAGTGCAAAACTGCAATAAAAGACAATATTGACATGACACAAGACATGAAACATAAAACAGATCATGAAACCTAAATAGAGAAGAATCGAGGACCGGACAGGTTTAACATACTGGCTGTGAGAAGATAGAAGATAGCATAACAAATTGTAATCGATGGTGTTTCAATAAGAGGATTGCAACAGTTCGCCCTCTAGCGGTTATACATGGTAACTGCAGTCAGTGTAAAGTTAGAAGAATTAAATGACAAAAGTACATCCTGTTATTCCTTTCAAAATAAATCGACAATAAACAGTTAAAAAGGTACGACAAAAAAAGAGTGTTTCGAGGAGAAAATAGTGCAAAAACAATCTTCATCCGTCTTCTGTCATTAATTAATGTAATTACAGTCGGTAATCTATGAATAGGTCTGTAACTGAAATGAATTAAAGACGATAATGTCGTTAAATAGAAGAAAACTGTAGTTTCTAGTGTCACCACAAGAGGGCGGTCGTAACACCGTAACTCCAGTCATCAAACTGTAGAAAAATAATCAAAAGCTACAAATGTTTTTTATTTTCTTGTATTTCATTTTATTTGTGTTGTTATTAATACTGCTGCCTCAGTAAGGTTGTAGATTGTATAACTGTATAAACTTTATACAAAATAGTGTTGAAAAGCTGAACGCAGGTGGCAGAAAACTAAACTACAGGTTCATTCAGACATTTATAAAGAGAGACTGAGCATTTATAATATAATATAATATATATTATCATGTAGTAATAATATAATACAGAACCTAGGAATAGTTCGCCCTCTGGTGGTTATACATGGTAACTGCAGTCAGTGTAAAGTTAGAAGAATTAAATGACAAAAGTACATCCTTTCAAAATAAATTGACAATAAACAGTTAAAAGGGCACGACGACAAGTCTGTTTCGATGAGAAATTAGTGCAAAAACAATCTCCATCCGTCTTCTGTCATTAATTAATGTAATTACAGTAGGTAATTTATGAATAGTTCTGTAATTAAAATGAATTACAGACGATAATGTCGTTAAATAGAAGAAAACGGTAGTTTCTAGTGTCACCACAAGAGGGCGGTCTGTTCTCATCATCGCAACACCAGTCATCAAACTTTCTGCAGAAGAAGAAAAAAAAGCTACGTATTTACTTTATTTTTCAGCACTTTAAACAAAAACAGTGGACCAAAGTGCAAAACTGCAATAAAAGACAATATTGACATGACACAAGACATGAAACATAAAACAGATCATGAAACCTAAATAGAGAAGAATCGAGGACCGGACAGGTTTAACATACTGGCTGTGAGAAGATAGAAGATAGCATAACAAATTGTAATCGATGGTGTTTCAATAAGAGGATTGCAACAGTTCGCCCTCTAGCGGTTATACATGGTAACTGCAGTCAGTGTAAAGTTAGAAGAATTAAATGACAAAAGTACATCCTGTTATTCCTTTCAAAATAAATCGACAATAAACAGTTAAAAAGGTACGACAAAAAAAGAGTGTTTCGAGGAGAAAATAGTGCAAAAACAATCTTCATCCGTCTTCTGTCATTAATTAATGTAATTACAGTCGGTAATCTATGAATAGGTCTGTAACTGAAATGAATTAAAGACGATAATGTCGTTAAATAGAAGAAAACTGTAGTTTCTAGTGTCGCCACAAGAGGGCGGTGGTAACACCGTAACTCCAGTCATGAAACTGTAGAAAAATATACAAAAGCTACAAATGTTTTTTATTTTGTTGTATTTCATTTTATTTGTGTTGTTATTAATACTGCTGCCTCAGTAAGGTTGCACATTGTATAACTGTATAAACTTTATACAAATTATTGTTGAAAAGCTGAACGCAGGTGGCAGAAAACTAAACTACAGGTTCATTTTCAATTTCAATTTTCAATTTTATTTATATAGCGTCTAATACAACAGAGTTGTCTCTAGACGCTTTCCAGAGACCCATACCCAGAACATGACCCCCGAGCAATTATTACATAAACAATGGCAGGTAAAAACTCCCATGGTGGGAGAAAAACCTTAAGCCAAACAGTGGCAAGAAAAACTCCCCTTTAGGAGGAAAGAAACCTTGAGAAGGACCAGGCTCGTAAGGGGGGACCCTCCTGCCGAGGGCCAGACTGGTGGGTCAGGGACGTCAACAGCACAGCAGGCAGGTGGAAGCAGCAACGGGATGACCAGGGGTGGGGACCGCAGGCCAGCACGCAGCTCCCGAAGCTCCGGCCCAATCAGCAAGTCCCAGGTTGGGGTGCAGGGTCGGGGAAAGGTTGAAAAGGGGCAGGGCCAGGGAGAGGAGTCTTGACGGACAAACCTCTCCCCCGCCTGCCCGGGCCGTTACCCTGCCCCTCTCACTCCCACACTGCAGGTTCCGGTGTCCGGCAAAGGATGCTGCAACATGGACAAAAGAGAGAAAAGGGAGGAGAAGAGGGGGCCAGCACAAGAAACTACAGGAGCGACTCTGACACACTAAAGTTTACACTACCTAAAGATTTACCAACACCAGCTAGAGGTTTACTAAACATTAACTATAGGCTTTACTAAACAGAAATGTTTTAAGTTTAGTTTTAAAGGTGGAGGTGGTGTCAGCCTCCTTAACCCAGATTGGGAGTTGGTTCCATAGTAACGGTTCCTGATAGCAGAACGCCCGCCCTCCAAATATACATTTGGATACTCTAGGAACTACGAGTAAACCTGCACTCTGAGAACGGAGAGCTCTGACAGGAACATAAGGCACCATCAGGTCTTGCAAATAATGCGGAGCTAAGCCGTTTTGGGCTTTATACGCAAGTAATAAAATTTTAAATTGGATTCTGAATTTTACAGGTAGCCAATGGAGCGACGCTAACACTGGAGAGACGTGGTCTCTCCTGCTAATTTCTGTCAGTTCATTATGACATTTATAAAGAGAGACTGAGCATTTATAATATATATATATATATATATATATATATATATATATATATACATATATATATATATATATATATATATATATATATTTATATATATATATATATATATACATATATATATATATATATATACATGTATATATTACGGAGCCCCTAAAGGGACACAGATTTTTTTTTTTTTATAATGAGTTTTACGCACGCGCGCGTGAAACCTTTAAGTGAGCACGTAAAGTTGTTTACTTGCAAACAAAGTGGTAATGTCCTTATAATGGAGTCCCAGGTTAAAATATAGCTCAGCTAAATCCTGTAATGTCATTTCCATTCATAAACAGAGCAGGAGCAACTGGATGGTTCCTGTTCCAGTAAAACTCCCATGTACTTGTTTTTACGCGCTCACGTAGAACAAGTTTTAGGCGATCACTTATAAGTTTTGCGAGAGCGCGTGAAACTTTTTAGTGAGTGCATAAACGTTTTACGTGTTCACGTTAACAACTTTACGTGCTGACTTAAAGGTTTCACGCGCGTGCATAAAACTCATTATATTAAAAAAAAAATCTGTGTCCCTTTAGGGGCTCCGTAATATATAATATCATGTACAGTAGTAATAATATAATACAGAACCGAGGAATGCAAGACAATCCTATTTTTCTGATATCATTAATAAAAACAACAACAATGTATTGTTTTCACTACTGTTGACAGCTAAGTAGTTCATGTAGTATTCATGCAGTAGTTCATGTAGTACTGTAGTTCATGTAGTAGTTCATCTAGTAATTCATGTAGTAGTTCATGTAGTAGTTCATCTAGTAATTCATGTAGTATTCATGTAGTAGTTCATGCAGTAGTTCATGTAGTAGTTCATGTAGTATTCATGTAGTATTCATGTAGTATTCATGTAGTATTCATGTAGTATTCATGTAGTATTCATGTAGTAGTTCATGTAGTATTCATGTAGTATTCATGTAGTATTCATGTAGTATTCATGTAGTATTCATGTAGTATTCATGTAGTAGTTCATGTAGTATTCATGTAGTATTCATGTAGTATTCATGTAGTAGTTCATGTAGTATTCATGTAGTATTCATGTAGTATTCATGTAGTATTCATGTAGTAGTTCATGTAGTATTCATGTAGTATTCATGTAGTATTCATGTAGTAGTTCATGTAGTATTCATGTAGTATTCATGTAGTATTCATGTAGTAGTTAACAGACACCGTGGGGTAGAACCGGACTGGACTGGAATGTGGGACCATGTACTTGTTAGTACTTTTGTTCTTCTATTGATATTTGATGTAGTTTGTTGATTGTTTGCGCTGCACCTTCTGCTGGAGAACGATGTTTCCTTCTCTTGTGTAACGTATCCACCACAGATTCATGTAGTATTCATGTAGTATTCATGTAACGTATCGACCACAGAAATGACAAATAAAAGGAATCTGAATGTGAGTCTTGTTGGTTGCTGGTTTACGTTTTCAACATCTGCAGCATCTTTAACAGAACTGATCCATTTAGAGAAAGAAAAACTTCAGAAAGAAAACTGCACAGATGTGGAGAGACATCTGCAACATCACACAGAACTGGTGTCCATAGCAACGCTGTGTTGGGATGCCGTTACCATGACAACCGTCTCCAACCTGTGATGAAGTTCTGTTGAAATCACCGTGCTGTCGGTTGTTCTGTCCTCCTGCATCAGATCCAGATGTTCATCCCCACCCGTTTACGTGGAAATGATGAGTTGGAGTTTCTGTCACGTTTTCATTCTCGTTAACTTCCTGCTATCAGTTGAGCTCAGATATTCCCCCGGTGGTCCGTCTCATCTCTGTCTAGTTTCCTCCTGGAGAGCAGAACATCCGTGACAGAAACATGATGTGGAGCAGCAACACGTTGGTGACGTGTTCAGTGTCTGGACCTGACGCTTGTAGAACGGCAGAACCAACGCTCGGATCGGAACAGAGGGAGAGGCTTCATCTTTCAAATCAAATCAAATCAAACTTTAGATAAACTTCACTTTATCAAAATGAACTCTCCAGAAATCATCATGCATCCAGTGTGTTGTTTGTTTCTCGGTAACAGGTTAGGGGGCTACATCACTTGCAGCATTGGCAGGTAACACAGGGGAACTCTCTCTGCCTCGGAGACAACAGCTGAATAAGTGGGTCCAGAAACACAGGAAACAGGAAACACACTTCCTTCACAGGAACCAGCATGTGATGGTGATGGTTGGTTTCAATCAGGTATATTAGAGCTGGGAAGCTTCTAAAACGTGGAGGACAGTTGAAGACCTCTGATGTTGAGATACATTTTCTATCAGTCAGCTCATTGATTGGCAATATTGTTGCATTTCTAAATAAAGATTTAGTAATTCACTATTGTTGATGCAAATAATCAAACATAACATTAGACAATAACAAAGGTGAGTTTCAAAAAACAAAACGAAAACAATTTGCACTTTAAATTGAAT
Organism: Cololabis saira; assembly: GCF_033807715.1. NCBI lineage: Eukaryota > Metazoa > Chordata > Actinopteri > Beloniformes > Belonidae > Cololabis > Cololabis saira. The sequence goes on from NC_084603.1 coordinate 39,501,702, forward strand.
TAGGAATCCTTTGTGACTAAAATATCAGCTCACTTATATATTCTTAGTTCTATAAAGGATTTCTGAGCTCCTCCGCTTACATCGGTCATGACACATAGCAAGCCGTGGCGTTTAGGTTTTGTCCAGCCAACTCTCCATTTTACTCCTGATGAGATTAAAGCTGCTTCCTGATTTAAATGTGACATTAATCATCTAGGTTTTCAGTTATATTGTCAGGCTGGTAGATAAAAAGACAAGCACCCCTGACTGGTCAAACCGAAGTTAAATTCCTTAGAGTAAGACTACTGCTAATCCAGCCCCTCCACTTGGTCAAAGCATCAGATTCTTTCATTATTATAAGCATATTAGTATTTACAGTTGTTCAACACTGATATAATTACATAGAGCATTGATGTTACATAGATATTGTCTGTGAAAGGCCGCCTTGATCAGGTCTGACTGCTGTTTTGTTCCACGACACATTTAAAGGAACACAATGAAGGACAACTTGTTTTAATTAACGGCTCTATCACTTTGTTGTTGATCATGTCATGTGACTCACGGGTCAAATACAGTTATCTTCAATCACTCTTCTTTATTCACTGGGAAAATGTTGTATTTGGTTATACAGCTTATGGCAGCACACCAAAACCTCGCTTTTATAGAATTAACCGCCTACTTATTTTGTCAAAATGTCTCAAACATAAATCCAAGTTCTCTAATCACAAATTTCACCAAGCTCATCTTATATATAAAACAAGGTTCAAGGTTCATTTTATTGTCATTCCAAAAGTCAAGTACAAGTGGAATGAAATTTCGTTGCCACTGGCTCAAAGCAAGCAATAAAAACAATGAAAACACTAAAAACTCTAAACACTAAAAGATAAGGAACATTACATCTATGTTTAAAACGTTACATCTCCTCAATAACAGACAGTACAACAAGAAAGCCTTGAAAACCCGTCATCTTTTTAAACAGTTCAGATTATTTATATAAACCTGACATGCTATTCTTTCATTTTGTAACAAACTCCTGGTATTGTGTGCTATGGTATACGCAAGATGTACTTATTTTAATTTCATTTTGTATTTCTCCATATTGTATTATGTTTGTTGTTCCCAATAAAGTTAATTAAAAAAAAAAACTCTTCTTTCTTCAGTTTTGGATTGATTGTTTTTTTTTTTTAAACTCCTGTGAACATAAAAATTCTTCTGTAGTACAAGGCACATTAAATATGTAGTTGTGACAGAAGATTACATGTATTTAGGAACAATATCTGGCAACACATTAACCTATGCACAAGTACACATTATATTACTATTTAAATCATATCCTCGCAAGAGGTGTTTTTGCATATCTTTATTTATCTGTTTGTTACGGAAGAGTATTAGGGCCAGGCAGGAGAAAAATAAAAATAATATTTTAGAGGAAAAAGATTTTTTTTTTCATTATGCACTTCGAGAAAAAAGTCGAAATGTCGAGAAAAAAGTCAAAATGTCGAGATTATTGTTGAAGTACAATTTTGAGAAAAAAGCCAAAATGTTGAGAAAAAAGTCAAAATGTCGAGAATAATGTTTAAGTACAATTTCGACTTTATTCTTGAAATTGTATTTCAAACATTAATCTCGACATTTCGACTTTTTTTTCAAAATTGTATTTCAACATTAATCTCGACATTTCGACTTTTTTCTCGAAGTGCATAATGAAAAAAAAAAAAGAACTTCCTCCTCTAAAATATTATTATATTTTTTCTCCTGCCTGGTTTGTTGCTATTTTATATTTATCTTCCTACTGGATAAAAAAATATTTTTGAAATGACTGATAAACCCAAACAATGGCTTTGTATGTGTCCACTAAGAACAATACATTTAATATTTCCCAGAGTAAAACTGGATTCATCAAATCAGCAGTGAAATTATCATTTTAAAGTTGGTTGTCCGAAAGAGTTGTTTAATGAGCATTTTATTAAAATCTTAACGATCCACGTGTCTTCGGGCTGTCGGTGTTCTGTCAATTTCTGCTACCTGCCGAGAAATGCTACTTTGTGGTTCTGCGCATGCGCACAGTCGATTTTCACAGTTTGCATAATTTCTTGCACAATGTAAATTAGATAATATGGGATGTGGAGTATTTGATCCTTCAAAATAGACTACCCATGACATGAATTGCATTACACGTTGTTAACATTATACAATAAAGAGAAAAAAAAAACAATTCTATCGCTTTATTTGATATTCATTCAGTCATTGGACTTTATTTAACCAGGCAGATCATTAAGAACATTCTTATTTACAACAACGGCCTGGCAAGAGACAAGGACCACTTGGGGGAAACGGAAGTGGGTTAGGGAGTAAAACGCAGTAAAATTGTAGCTCTACAAAGGTAGAAAACCATTAGGTGGCATTTTTTGGCAAAGCAGCAGAAATTGGCAGAACACTCAGCCTCTGGGACCTATCACGTGACGCATCACGTGATACGTCACGTGACGCGCGACCGGAAGAGGCGGAGCTTGGAGATTTTTCGCGCCAAACTTCTTTTCTTCCAGCCGCGAAGAGGGAAGTGACCGGAAGTGCTGTTTTCCGCCTCGCTTAAATCCCCCAGGACCGCGATCAGCGGTGTGAACCTCCAGTAGCAGTCCCGGCCGCAGCATGTCTCAGGTTCGGGTTACGGACTTCTTTTCCCAGAGGAAGAAAGGGGCGAGCGCCGCGGGCTCGAAGCCGCGCTGCCGCTCCTCCGCGGCGGCGCCGCGGTGCTTGCCCCCCGGACCCCCGCGGTGCTCGTCCCCCGTCCACCAGGAGTTCCTCCGGGTCATCGACGAGGCCGCGGGGCTCGGAGATGGAGCCTCCGTCGGCGGCAAACAGCCGCTGTGCAGCCCGCGGACCCCGAAGCGCAGCGCCGCGGAGGAGGGCTGCGGGGAGTCGGTCCCCGTCTCGCTGAAGAGAGCGAAGAGCGCCGCCAGGGCGGGAGCGAGCAGGGCGGGCACGAGCCCCGTGGAAGCGAGACACGGGCCCAGGGTTCCGCGCGCCCCCGCAAGGAAGAGGCTCGTCCTCCCGGGAGCCAAGCAGGTAAGAATCCAGGTTAGGACAAGAAAATCAGGGGGGATGGGGGATTTGATCATATGGGGACAGATAATTTGTGCTGATTACAAATAATATATTACAAATAATAGCAGTGACCAAAACACCTGCAGAAATACTGCAGGAATGACATAGCAGCAGTTAAATGCAGCCTTCTGTAAGCTTTAAATATCCACTGGGCTTACATCAAATACATCAAAACACAACAATAAAAAACACTTTTCTGAACTTATCAATATGACTCTGTCCTTCACAGGGTAAGTAAAATGGATCACTGCAAAAACTCAAAATAAGAATATTGGTCCTATTTCTAGTTAAAATGTCTCATTTTCGTAAAACAATCTTATTACACTTAAAACAAGACTCATCACTGGAAAAAACAACAATTTTCACATGTTTCAAGTAGATTTTCACTTGATAAGTAGAAAAATCTGCAAGTGGAACAATATTTTTGTTGCTTGTAATGAGAAGATAAATCTTGTTCCACTGGCAGATTTTCCTACTTATTTCAAGTTAAAATTTACTTGAAACAGGTGAAAATTGTCAAATAAGTTATTTTTCTGGTGATGGCAGTAAAACCACATTCATTGAAGAAATGACACAAGGAAAAATGTTGTTTGTAGCATGTATTAATATAGTCTCTGGGTTTGTTTAGGTGGAGACAGTTATGTTAAAGCTGCAGGCCGTTTATTCAACTCCCAGCTGATCAATAATTTCTCAGGCTGATAACTGCTGACCTAATCAGCACAACACAACGAGAAAAGCACTGTAACACTTTAGCCACATGCCGAGGTATTTCTCCAAAACACTAGTATAAGCTTTACTATCAATGCTGTGTTTTTATTTAGGTATTGTATTATGAGTTGGACATATACGCAACGTATTCGTAGCTTTTAGAGTTTTCCCGATCAGGATTTTTTAGCTCCTGATCACTTGAGTTTGAGTATCTGCCGATCCCGATTTTTCCCGATCGAATCACTTTTTTTTGGCTCCCGATACAATTTCGATACCTTTTCTCGATCAGATACATTTTGGCGATGAATTAAGTTTAAAAAAAAAAGAGAACTAAAACCCAAATTGCCCCATGTTTCTTTTTTTATTGTCCATTCTCTCCAACATGGACATACATTTATTTTCACTGCCTGCATCATTAGATCAAAACAAAGCTTATCAGCTCTGGTGCCACAAAATGTAGAAACATGAAATTGTAAACTAAAACAAAAAGTGCAGAATAGTGCAATAACAAAAATAAATAAATTTCCCTTAAAAAAAGTTAGTTTACCTACTAGGTTCAAAAGTTCAATGACATCCAGTCAAACTCACAATCAACAAGAAAAGTAAAATGCATTTTGGCTTAACCTTAGTGCAGAATTCTGTTGAGTTTTTTTTGTTTTATGTCACTGTTGTAATGATGTTACGCAGAGCGTAGGAACCAAGTGTGGTTGTTTAGAGAGGGACCCTTTAGACCGTAACACCAGCCTGCAGAATAGCAGTCCGTAGTCCCTGTGTTGTGTTGTTACCGAGTCAATAAAGTGACCAAAAGATGATTAACGAGTAACGGATAATCATTTACATAACACCAAAGTCACTTTTCTTTCTTTTTAAAACTTTAATTGTCTCCGTTTATCTGAGCGTAGTCTAGCTGTTGGTATCTTTCTGTTAGCTGCGCTTCTTTCTCTTCCAGCCGCCGGTGCCGCATCTTATAATAAACACATCAACTGTCTGTATCGTTAGATACAATTATAAAGCAATATATATTAAAAACCTGAATAACTAGGTATGTCCTTTTTGTCCGATACTGATAATTTGACTTGAGGACTACACTAATACGTCCCTGTGACGATAGCTGCACAGACTCCTGAGCTGAAATACCTGCTTCATCCTGGTGTTACAGGTTCTGACTGCAGACGACGCCGCCGCTCTCAAGAGTCGTCTTCAGAAGATCGTGAAGCACGCAGCGGAGATCACTTCTTCTTCGTCTGCTTCAGCCTCCTCCAGCACCCCGTCCTCTGCAGCGCGTCCTGAGGATGGGGCCAGGGCCCCCGCCTCCTCTCCAGATGTGGGAACCCTCCAGCGCTCTGTGGCCATTGCTAAACAGCTGGCCGCTAAAGTCCAGAGCAGGAAGGAGGCGGTTGCAGCAGAAGAGGACACCCGGACCGAGGAGGTCCCACAGAAGGACAGGTAAACCACCGACCCTTCTGGAACCGCGGTTCCTTACTTCCTGTGTGTGACCAGCTCTTGTTCCTCCCATACGGTTCTTTAAATAAAACTCTTCCTAACTTTTTTCACAATTTCATGATATGCATTTATGTCAATGATAATGTCAATTTTTATGCTCATTTAAGGAAGTCCTCTTGTCAAACCCCTAGGGGGTTTTTTTTGGACCTCCTTGCATATTTGCTGTCTATTGTTTTTTTTATGGTAATTGTCTTACAGACTTTTTAATATGTGCTAAATAACTAAACCAAACCAAAACTGTGTGTGCAGCGTGGAGCTGCCGGCGTACCAGCGGTACCACACCCTCGCCCAGGACCTGCCCCCGGGCCTCACGCTGCCCCTGCACTACCGGCTGCTGGCTGAGATGTTCAGGAGCATGGACAACGTGGTGGCCATCATGTACAACCGCTCCGAGTCCGTCACCTTCTCCAAGATCAAGCAGGGAGTCCAGGACATGACCCGCAGGTGGGTGTTGGCATGGCAACCACCGCGTGCTCTTCTGGGGACCGTGCAGTGCTAAACGGGACTAGGGCTGCAACTAAAGACTATTTTAATAGTCGACTAGTCACAGGCTATTGAAACGATTAGTCGAGTAATCTGATAATTAGTAATTTTTTTTAAAATTTAGTATGAGGTTGCTTTAATAATGTGGCAAATGATAAAAAACTCAAGAAAGATGGGCACTAGAGCCCTGCTATAGCGGGGCTGTTTTCTTCATCCTGCTCCCACCCGAATCCGCAAAACTCTGAGAATTCATGCCCGCACGGTGCACAATAATAGAGATGCATTCAGAATTCAGCCTTTAGGCTCCAAGTTAACAACTCCTGGCGTCCGTCAACACAGACCAAATCTTCAGGATGCTACAAACAGAACATTCAGGTCCAAGTTCAGACCTGCCAGGTGTTCCCAGATTCATTCACTCACAACGCGGTTCCGGTTCGTGAAGCAGCAGTGAACTTTCAGCACTCTTTTCTTGGTGTGTTTTTTTTTTTTTTTTTTTCTGTGACCGGAAAAACCAGAAGCTAAACAAAAGTATCTGGGGGGGTACTGCACCGTGGAGAAATGGAGTGACGGAGAAGTCAGAAGGGTTCACTACGGCGTCACGGTGACGGCGTGTGCTTTGCGTTGGTTTAACGCAGAACCTTAATTCAGGCTTAAATTGGTTTATTCTTTTCTTTTTCTTAGGCGTTTTGAGGAGAACCACGTGGGTCAGATAAAGACGGTGTTTCCTGAAGCGTACACCTTAAAACAGGAGAAGAATGCCACGATGTTCAGCAGCACCGTGCCCAAGAACAGTTACCAGCTCACCGTGGAGCCCGTCATCCTCTCGGGTCAGAACCAGCATCCTGCTGCATCCTGCTGCATCCTGCTGCCGTCAGTCTCATCCCTGCAAACCTCTCCGTGTTAACTGTTTGATGTCTGTGTCTTCCTCAGCCCAAAATGAGGCCAGACCCGTTCTGTCCGCCTCCCATCTGCTGGAGAGGAGACGGCGCTTCAACCAGAACCTCGTGTCCATCGTCAAACAGCACCACACGGTGAGCAGCCGCTCTTTCAGCCCGTTTACCCGGGACCCGGAGGAATGAGAGCCAGTTAGGGTTTTCTACCAGACTATCGTCTGCTGCCAGAACAAGGGGCGTTGGATATTTCAGATTTCAAAATGTTATATTAGTTCAATGAAGTTCATATTATCTATATTTATTGTAGCTTGTTTGGTTTCTTCTGTTATCTGACACACAGTTTGTCATGAAATACCTGAAAAAGGCCTGATGCTTCATGGCAAGCTGTGTGTCTGGTGACAGAATAAATGAGACAAGCTAAAATAATTAGTTTACTGCATGAGTTATTTATTTATTTAGTTATTTTAAAGTCCTAATTCAGTCCTAATTCATAAAACATTTTTAATAACACTAACTCACATCAATATCGGATCGAATCAAATGGTGATAATCGATTCTGAATTTTAAGAATCTGCATTATCCTCCATAACAGTACAGAATATTCCTGTAAACCCTCAAACACTTATTTTAAATAATCTATCAACAATCAATACTTCACTATGTCAAAAACGAATTTTGCTTGCTGGCCTAACAGCAGCAAAAAAGATAAGTACGATGGAAACCACCACACACACTTAACATCTCCCATTGGTATCTGACCTTCCTTGAAATTATCTACCTGGAAATATTTACAGCCTGAATCCATGATGCAAAACGACAAAATATTTTATTTTGGTTTATGGCAGCAGATAAAATTAAGGCCAAACTTGAAAGATGTATTCAAAATTGACATAGACTACCTTGTTGCAGCTATCCATGTCCAGTTTTTTATATTATGTTTTGCCTTTGTTTTATTTTGTCCTTTGTTCTATTATCTTTGTAGTTTCTGTTTTTCAATCAATTTTTTTCATCGAATGCTTAGGTCCAAGGGGTGGGTTTGGAAGGGCTGAGAATGTGTCAATGCTTGTTTAACATCATTGTGGACGCCACCGTTGATAAGAAACTAATTTAAAATAAATAAAAACATTTGATCACAAAAAAAGAATCGGAATAGAATCGATTCTTGTCGTTTGAATGGATCTCCTGGTTGGGAGCTTGGCCGTGCTCGGCCCGGCCGGGTGGCCGTTCAGGTGTGACTGAGCTGTTCTGTGTGTGCAGGTCTTCCTGTCCTCGCTGGTCCCCCCGGTCTCTGTTCCTGAAGACAAGCTGACCCGCTGGCACCCTCGCTTCAACGTGGACACGGTCCCGGCCGTGGGGGCCAGCCCCCTCCCCGTGGCCCCCCAGGGAGAGAAGCTGTCCACGGCCCAGGAGGTGCTGGACAAGGCCCGCTCCCTCATCACCCCCAAGGTGCGCTGGTGTTGCTGCTCGGGCCGTAGTGCTGGTCCGGGGGGGTTGACTAGGGCTGCAACTAACGGCTATTTTAATAGTCGACTAGTCACAGACTATTGAAACTGAAATTAAAATTAGTCAACTAATCTGATAATTAGTAAAAAAAAAAAATTATTTAGTATGAGGTTGCTTTAATTACGTGGCAAATGATAATAAACACAAGAAAGATGGCACTAGAGCCCTGATATAGCGGGACTGTTTTCTTCATTCTGCTCCCGCTGAATTTCTGACTATTACCGCCCGCAACGTGTGTGTTCCACTCCCGCCCCTCCCGCAAAACTCTTGAGAAATTATGCCGCACAATAATAGAAATGCATTGATTTACTGTCTTCTCCCGTCCCGCAAGAGAAAAGTCCAGACAAATCTATCTGATTTAATGTTAACATGATCATTGTGGAGTTTGATGGATAATTGACAGTTCATAGTCACATGACTGAAAGTTAGATGCAAATCCATCATTATCATCATCACACAAGCTTTTTCGCCTTTCGCGCAGCATCAATTATGTGATTGAGGTTATAGCAACGAGAGTAGCTGTGAGTGGCTCCAATAACACTAATAAATAACATGAAATAAACAAAGTTAACGAATGAAACAAATTAATTTAACAAATGAAAATAGGCTTAATATCTTACCAAGGCGAGTCCGTCTCGTTCAGCACTCCGACGTGCTTTCTCTTCAAATGCATTACCGACGTGCTCCTGTGAAAAGCAACGTCTGCTTTGCAAACCTTGCAAGTCATCTTTTTATTCGCCGTATCGAGGCTAAAATGCTCCCGAAGTTTTATTACCCGCAGCTGCTGAGACGCTATCGTGCATGCGCGACTCTCGGCAGAGATTGTATTGAAGTGAGACGCCTCACTCCATTTGAAAAACATGTCTGGCGATAATTGTCGATTATCGATTATGTTGTTTGATTATCGATTTTTGTCGACAACGTCGACGAATCGTTGCAGCCCTAGGTTTGACCTGAGGATGCTCCTTTGCAGATGCAGAAGGCGCTGGTTGGTCTGACCATGAAGACTGAAGGCAGAGCTGCAGAGAGACCAGAGCAGGCCCCGGCTGCTCCTGCGGACCCGGTCCCCAGCTCTCTGAAGGGCGTCTCCCAGTCCCTGCTGGAGCGGGTAGGTGGCCGGCCGGCCGGGAGCACCGCTGCTGCAGCACACACACGTTTCATTTCATTTGTCTAAGCTACACTCAGAATACTGAACACACCTGAGCTGCTGACGTTGGCAGGAGCTCCAACACGACGCAGACCGGCTGGTCTGTCGGGCAGAACAGTTGTGGAGCCGCTAGCCCTGGTGGCTCAGTTTCTGCTGGACTCGTGTTTCCTGTCCGTCAGCAGCTCGGTCACCTCAGGAAGTGGCATCTTTAACTGCAGATTGATCTGGACCTCCCCTCATGATTAATGTCATGATTTATTCCTGTGCTGAATAAAATGTTGACGTCATTCTATTCGGCCTGTGTTTTAAAAAAAATCGATTTTCCAATTCTAAATCGATTCTCATATTTTCTAAAAATCGGTTCTTATGTCTAAAGATCGATTATTATTTTTTATTTTTTTTTCATCATTACATTACAACTTTTGGTATTTTTTGTTTATGCCCAAAAAAGGAATATTTTGTTGGACACGAGAATAACTGGTGCCATGTTTTTGCCTTTAAATATGTTTGAAGGTATGAAAAGATTAAAGTTTTCAGTTATAATTGCATAAATTGTCTATATTTGATTACTTTATATACTGTCTTGGGGTTACATTTGCATAAAATGCTCAAAAAAAAAAAAATTCTCAAAAATGAAAAACCAGAATAGACCGAAAATGGAAAATATTTAAACGGAATGTGGCAAAAATTAAAACCGATTTCCTCCGTCTCTGTTTGCTCCCTGGATCTGTTTGGTAATTCTGCCCCACGATGTTTCTGAAAGCAGTTCTATCAGCATTCTGGGAGCTGATTGGTCCTTACAGCATCATTAGCTGCAATACTTGCTGTTGAATCTCAATATAATACTAGTATTAATATGTTGCAGAACTACAGTCATATAATTCATGCAACAGCTCAAAAACAGTTTTAATAACACTAACCCAAATCAATATCGGAATCGAATCAAATCGTGATAATCGATTCTGGATCTTAAGAATCTGAATCGATTCTTGACATTTGAATGGATCCCCAGCCCTACTTTCTATCCGGTCACAGCTGAATGTTCCAGAGATTTTGCTAATATTTCTAATAATAATACATCTTATTTACTTTTTACTTTCATAACACTCAGTCACCGGATAAAATACATGGCTGAATACTTTCAGCATCTCCGGCTGAATTCTAAAGAAGTGTGCAGGTGTGAGCTGTGACCTGCTCTCCCATCCTCGCAGGTCCGAGCCAAAGAGGCCCAGAAGCTGCAGGCGGCCATGACCCGGAACCCGGCCCAGGAGGAGCGGCTGCTGATGATGTCCCGGCTGGGGGAGCTGGCCCGGATCCTGCGGAACGTGTTTGTAGCAGAGAAGAAGCCGGCGCTGATCATGGAGCTGCTCTGCAACCGCATGGTGACCAGCTACAGGTCTGCCCTCAGCACAGGTGGGTTCAGAGCCGGCCGGCCAATCAGGGCGCAGCTCCATCAGCTCCAGCACATTAACTCCACACCTGGACGGCAGGTATGGGGCGGCCAGTAACCAGGCCTGTGTTTGGAAAAAAAATATTTTCAGATTCTAAATCGATTCTCATATTAATTCAAGATCCAATAATTGGATCTTGATAATGGATTCTGAATCTTAAGAATGTGAATGGAAAGGATTCTTGACATGTGAATGGCTCCCAGCCGGTCCCGGCTCCTGCATCTGTCTGACATGTGTTTCTCTGCCCAGGAGACATGGAGAAGCACGTGCGCCTGCTGGCTGACGTGGCTGCCGACTGGCTCAGCCTGCACCCCGTCAGGAAGGACTGCTACGTCAAGATGAACAGGAAGGTGGAGCTCAGCGCCGTCCTGGAGCAGCTGAGCCGCCGGCTCAGAGAGGAGGAGCGCCGGTGACGTGACCGCGGCGCTGCGGTGGAGACGAGGGACACGGGACCCTCCGGGACCATCCGGGACACTTCCACGGCTCTGCTCCTTTTAAACAGACTTTTTCTTGCTGCTGTCGGCCGTGGTTTTTGTTTTTTTTCTTTTAAGGGTGTGTTGTTGGCACCTCCCACTGCTGCTGGACATGTTCGTGTTGAACAGATCCGTTCCTCAGAGACGTGTCTGTCAGGACAACATCACATTGTTGTCCGTTGAGAAAAGTGTTGTGGTCCACGTGACTGTGGCTCCTCCGGTGATGGTTCTGGACCCTTCAGGCTCCGTGGCGTACATCCTACTGGATGTGGACTTGTTTAGCCGTTCCTTTCTCTCCCCATCACTGGGTTTCACCAGTCACAGAACTGTTCCCAGCGGCTTGGAAACCTACCAGTGTCTCTTGATTGGCCTCGTCAATATCTCCAGAGTATTTTTGATTGGTTCCGTTAGTGTGAGGGCCCTGGCGAGCACCGAGGACCTGGACCTGATGTTGGAGCTCCAGTGAAACGGCTGCCAGTCATGTGTGTTAAAGTATTGGGGGGGGTGAGCTGCTCGTGGACACTTCTCTCACTTGTTACAGTATGACTTCTACCAGTGCTCTATAGCATTATGGGATGGTCCATGGGGCATTCTGGTGGGCCAACCTCGCTGCTGGAGATATTTCTGTCCTGTAGTCGAGACGACTGATGGCTAAGTAAAGTGTGGTCTCGGCTAATAAACATACTTGAACATGACGTGAACCAGCCTTGTTGTCATTCTGCAATGTACCGCAAGATTGCAGAGCTCCTCCTGGGCTCCGGGCCAAACTATTCAAGTAAAAACAAGTATCCTGCACTTGTAGATGTGTTCGTGTTTTTTTTTTTTTTTTTTTTTTTTTTTTTTTTTTTTTTTTTTTTTTTTTTTTGTGGCTCTAGTGATTTGATTTGAAGATTTTATTTCGAACATGCATGTTAAAAACAAAAATAGTGTGTGTGCAGAACTTGGTCAGACATCACAGATCCACCAACATAAAGAAGTAAACACTTATCCAGTCCTAGCCCTGAATCTGACATAACGAGAGTTTCAATAAGCTTACTTATAAAACACCCATCCCTACTTTAATAACTGTTCAATACAGTGATATAATACTCAGTTATAGGTGTATATATAAATATAGTCAAAACAAACTCATTTAGTTGTGCTACTATGTATGTAATAGAAGTAATTATAATGCATAGTATTACATTATCATTACTTTACTACAATATAGAGAACAATAGACAGCAATGGTATAACAATATACTTGAATAACAAGAGCAGATATGCTATATATACTGGTTCATATATTTACCTCCAATATATATATACATAAAAATTACTATAAATCTATATATTGACATATCTACATATAACTATAAATCAATATATATTAGAGATGTACGCTGTATGTATAATATATAACTATCTATACATATATATAACATCTATATCCATATTATACATCTATATATCTACATATATTAATAAATGTACATATCTACATGTTTATTCGGATCTGTATTTTGAATAGAATGTTTCTTTGTATCTTTTTATAAATTGGGATATGTTTTTACTTTGTTTTAGGCAAGGCAAATTTATTTATATAGCACAATTCAACACAAGGTAATTCAAAGTGCTTTACATTGACATTTAAAGCAGCAAGACATAATTAGACAGTAAATAACAAATAGGTAAGAATAATAAAAGAAGTACAATAATAAAAAGCACAAGCTGTTAAAAATAAGGGCAGTAGTAGCTCCATGTTCAGGCTGTTTCACATATAGGTCGACATACAGAAGCTCTTGTTTATTCGAGTTGCAGACAGGAAGGGGGTAGAGAGAGAGACGTGTTCTTTAACAAAATAACAATTGGTCTAGAAACTCTGAAAGACCCACAACGAAAACAGGAAATTTGAATGAACAAATAATCTGCAAAACTGCTCAGTTTTATAAGGCCTTTAAAGAGCCCATTTCTCTGCTGTTCGATGTAATCTGTGAAGCGTCACATGGGGGCGCTTCCCCTCCAACACTTTACCAGGGCAGGATTTCTCTCATTCACAAAAAAGGTAGACCTGTGCGCTTACTTAATGTGCATGATAAAATACTAGCCAAGATTTTAGCCACATGTCTTGAAACAATCTTGCGGACAATTATTTCACAAGACCAAACCGGCTTTATTAAAGCTGTTTTTTAATACGGAGTGACTATTTGCACCAGGGTACAAATAGCAAGCCCCTGTTGACATATGAATACAAATGCGTTGCCCATGAGCACCACTCTAAAATTGAAACTCGTCCGAAATTCCATACTTCCAATTCCATTCAATTAAATTTTATTTGCGTCTAATACAACAGATGTTGTCTCTAGACGCTTTCCAGAGACCCAGAACATAAACCCCCAAGCAATTATTACATAAACAATGGCAGGTGGGGGAGACCGCAGGCCAGCACGCCGCTCCCGAAGCTCCGGCCTGCAAACATGCACCAAAGAGAAAAAAGGGGGCCAGTAAAAGAAACTACAGGAAGGATGAACTAGAATGATAGCTATGAGATACTTATAATAAATAAAAATGGAAATGGAGAAGAGAAGAAGGGAAGAGGAGAGGAGAAGAAGGGTGAGAGGCACCGCCCAGCGGATCATGTCGGTGCCCCCCTGCAGCATAGGCCTAAAGCAGCATATCTACCGCGAAGCTAATATTTGAGACTAACTATTTTAGTTTTGTTCTATAGCTGCAACTATGACTACTGACTCTAACACACTAGAGTTTACACTACCTGGAGATTTACAAACACCAGCTAGAGGTTTACTAAACACTAACTATAGGCTTTACTAAACAGAAAGGTTTTAAGTTTAGTTTTAAAGGTGGAGGTGGTGTCAGCCTCCTTAACCCAGATTGGAAGTTGGTTCCATAGTAGTGGTGCCTGATAGCAAAAGACCGTCCTCCAAATCTACATTTAGATACTCTAGGAACTACGAGTAAACCTGCACTCTGAGAACGGAGAGCTCTTTTCTTTCAAAGGTCTTTTTATTAACGAAAAGTCAAGAATAAAACATTAACTTTACAGGAAGATTTTTTCTTTTTTTCCCCTTTATCCGTCCCCACCCAGACCACAACACACCTCGTTGCCCAAACATGGACAAACAACACCAGCTGACCATAAGAAATAAACACAGCATTATGATATAAGAATCAAGCATAGCGAAGTTACAGACAATTGAATGAGTTAGAAAATAAATAAATAATTAAGTATATTTAAATAAACAAGTGCATAAAAAAAAAAAAAAAAAAGGGGGTAATAAAAAAATAAAAAAAAGGAGAGGGGGGGAAAGGAGAGGGGGGGGGGGGGGGGGGTCGAAGCTACTCCAAGACTACCGTTGTGGGTTTCTCAAAAAATGCCAAGAAGGGGCGCCACAATCTGTAAAATGTATTCTCTGAACCTCGGATAGTATATCTAATCTTCTCCAGATTCATGCACAGCATTATTTCTTTGAGCCAGTGTGAGATAGAAGGAGGTGTAGACTCCTTCCATTGAAGTGTGATACCTCGTCGAGCCAATAAGGAAGCAAAAGCCAGAACCCTGAGTTTAGCTTTGGGCAAATCCAAGTCTGGAGCAATTCCAAAAATGGCAGTCAGAGGATTTGGCTCAATTTGGTGACAAATGGTCTCAGACATTATTTGGAAAACTGAGGTCCAAAAGTTACCTAAAGAGGGACACGACCAATACATATGATAAAGTGAAGCAGGTTCATTTTTACATTTGTCACAAGTGGGATCAACTTCAGGATACATTCGAGCCAGTTTAGTTTTTGATATATGGGTACGATGCACTACTTTGAATTGCAAAAGTGCGTGTCGGGAACATAAGGACGAAGAGTGAATCCGATCAAGTACTGAGTCCCATATATCATCAGTAAAAGTGTAATTCAAGTCTTGTTCCCAAGTCGTTTTTATAACCGCCATTGAGGAGCAGTGTAGTTTGGAAATACGGTTGTATAGGTTAGATATGGTACCTTTAGCTGTGGGGTTGACAGAGAGAAAAATATCAAGAGGATTGACTTGAGGCTTCAGAGGGAACTGAGGTGTAACACCCTGTATGTAATTCCTAACTTGTAAAAATCTAAAAAAATGGGTTTTGGCAATACCAAAGTCTTCTGTCAGTTGAGAAAAACAAGTAAAATGATTACCAGAATAAAGGTCTTCGAAGCATCTCAAACCTTTCTTGTGCCAGATTTTAAATGTGCTATCAACCATAGAAGGAACAAATAAATGGTTGGCCGCAATTGGACTTCGAATTGAGAATGACTGCAGTCCAAAACTTCTCCTAAATTGGGCCCAAATTAGCAAGGATTGTCTAACCACTGGATTACCCTTCGGGATACTTGAAGCAAGTGGAAGTGCAGCGCCCAAAAGAGCAGGCAAGGAAACGGGGCTACTTGCGCACATCTCCATTGACACCCAAGCAGGGCGAGAGGGTTCAAGATGGAAATGCATCCAGTACATCAAGCATTGAATATTCGCTGCCCAGTAATAATACTGGAAATTAGGCAGAGCCATTCCCCCCACCTGCTTAGGTCTCTGGAGAAACGCCTTCCGTAACCGTGGGCGTTTACCATTCCAAATATAGGACGTTAATAAAGAGTCAAGGGCCGTAAAAAAAGATTTTGGGACGAGAATCGGGAGACACTGAAATAGATACAAAAACTTTGGAAGCAACGTCATTTTAATTGAATTTATCCTTCCAATCATAGACAAAGACAAAGGAGACCATTTAGATAAAGTGTTTTCCGCCTGATTTAATAGAGTGAGAAAATTTGATTTAAATAAATCTTTAAGGTCTCTGGTTACACATATCCCAAGATAGTTGAAGTGATCTTTCACCACCTTCAATGGGAAATCTGCAAAATTAAGTTTGAGGGCTCTCTTATTAATAGGGAATAGTTCGCTTTTATTTAAATTGAGTTTATATCCTGAAAACTGACTAAAAATCTCCAACACAGAGAGGGCCTCTTGTAGAGAGGAGGCAGGCTTTGAGACAAACAAAAGTAAGTCGTCCGCATACAACGAGACCTTGTGCTCAACTCCTGCTCTCCATATCCCTCGTATCTTCCTGTTGCCACGCAAGGCGATCGCAAGAGGCTCAATAGCAAGCGCGAAAAGGAGAGGGCTTAGTGGGCACCCCTGTCGGGTTCCACGATGTAAATTAAAAAATTCTGAGGAGTGGCTATTGGTTAAAACAGAAGCAGAAGGACACGAGTACAGTATTTTAATCCAGGAAGAGAAGGCCGGACCGAAACCAAATTTCCCAAGTGTCGTGAATAAGTAATTCCACTCAACTCTATCAAACGCCTTCTCGGCATCCATAGAGGCGAGGCACTCTGGGTCTGTATGATTTGTGGAATATAAAATGTTGAATAGTCGACGGATATTGTAGAATGAGTGGCGTCCTTTCATAAATCCGGTTTGATCAGGGGATATCACAGAAGGAAGAATATCTTCCAATCTGTGGGCCAAGACCTTGGCCAGGATCTTTACATCTGTGTTAAGTAGTGATATTGGCCTATACGAGGCACATTCTAGTGGGTCTTTACCTTTTTTCAGCAACAGTGAAATGCAAGCTTGGTTAAACGAAGGAGGAAGAGCACCTGAGTCAAAGGTGTCAGAGAGCACCAAGCATAGAAAAGGGGACAATTCAACAGAAAATTTTTTGAAAAAATCTGAAGGAAGCCCATCAGGTCCGGGTGATTTACCCGACTGCATAGAAGAAATTGCAGCTGAAATTTCATCCTGAGTAATGGGGGCATCGAGATTATTCTTCTGATCTTGAGAAAGAGATGGTAAATCAAGGCTATTAAAAAAGTTTTCCATGACATTTAAATCTGTTGTGCAATCCGAAGTGTATAAATTGGAGTAAAAGGTTCTAAACTTGTCGTTGATCAGTTTCTGGTCGGAAGTTACACCTCCCTTATCTGTCCGTACACCAGCAATAAGTTGCTTCGCTCTCAACCCACGCAGTTGATTGGCCAGGAGTTTGCCTGTTTTTTCACCATGTTCATAAAAGTAACTTTTAGTCCTAAGTAACTGTCTTTCGACTAAGTGAGAAGTAAGAAGATTAAATTCCGTCTGAAGTCTCAAGCGTTCCTTGTACAATTCAGGAGAGGGTGAATTTGAATACTGTCTATCTATATTTAAAATCCGGTTAGCTATGTCAGTCTGTTTCTGCCTTGAACACCTCTTTCTATATGCTGCAAATGATATGATTTCTCCTCTTAAATAGGCTTTCATTGCCTCCCAAACCGTTTTATTGGACACATCTGGTGTTTTGTTAATGTTTAAAAATGTTTTAATATGTGTAGAAATGTGTGTGTGAAAGCTCTCGTCCATAAGCAACAGCGGATCTAATCTCCAGTGTCTCCTTGTATACTCGGCCTCAGGAAAAGCCAGTACAAGAACCAAGGGAGCGTGATCGGAAATAATGATAGCTTCATAGCTACATGATTTGAGATTCGAGATTAAGTTATTGTCTAAGAAGAAATAGTCAATTCGAGTATATGTGCGGTGAACATGGGAGAAAAAAGAGTATTCTCTTCCTGTGGGGTATAAGAACCGCCAGGGGTCCGAGAGGCTAAAATCGGCAAGGAATGACTTGACATAACTGGCAGACTTACTAAGAGTGGTAGGTTTAGGGGACGAGCGATCTAACACCGGATCCAGGTAACAGTTAAAATCCCCTCCGAGAATTATTGAATGAGAATGTAAATCAGGAAGTTGAGAGAAAAACCTGTTGAAAAACTGTACATCATCAACATTAGGCGCATAGACATTAGCCAAAATCACTGACTTATTGTGAAGTTTACCTGAAACGATAATATAACGACCGAATTTGTCTGCTATAATGTTGGAGGGCTCAAAAGGAATGTCACCTCCAATGAGGATAGCCACTCCTCTGGCCTTACCCTTGAAATTTGAGTGAAAAAACTGTCCTGCCCAGCGTTTACTTAATCGGCAGTGATCGGAGTCATGCAAGTGAGTTTCCTGGAGAAAGGCTACCCCAGCCCTGAGCTGCTTCAGATGCATGAGGACTTTGTTTCTTTTCACTGGGTGGTTTAACCCCTTAACGTTCCAGCTAATAAAATTGAGATGTCCCTTCATCTAAATTACTCGCAGAGAGAATAAAGTGAGTAGCTCCAAGAAAGAAAAAAAGGGGAAAAGGAGAGAAAAAAGGGGAAAGGAAAAAAAAAAAAAAAAAAAAAAAAAAAAAAAAAAGGGGGCGGGGGGTAAAACAAAAAAAAGATAAAACACACATCAATTTGTCAGCTATCCGCCCGTTAGACAGTCCCATCCCATCCCAAACCCCAGACCCACATAATGCGTTGAATAGCAAATTCAGCACAACACCCTCTGAACTTATCATATACATCCCAACAAAATGACTTCCTATCTAAACTCCCTACAGTCTTAACAGTTCACCCTATAACAAAAGGATAATAAAAATTGGACGACTAACCCTAAATGCACCACAAACTACTGTCTGAGCAATGACTGTCAATCACAAGAACATGACTTCTCTACCACAATATTGCTTACTGCCCCTTAAACTTAAATAGCCTCAACAAACTAGGCTGTACAAGATGCGTAAAAAATAAAAGCACCTCAGGCTGTTAAGAAGTTCAATTTTGTTCTAGCTCGCGATTTTCAAAATAAAACATGAAAATAAAATGAAAATTGATTCAGCCAGCAGCATCAACAGACGGGCAGAAAAAAAAGAAAAAAAAAACGTAGATCAGTCCAAAGCCAAAAGGAGACAAACCAAGTAATTGTCCAGTCATTTACTCACAAATATAAGATTGATCACGTCAGCAGGTCTAACCTCACGGGCCCCGATGAGTATTCACGGCGGGGCGGGCGCGCTCTCCTCCAGCCCATGGATGAACTTTGTAGCTTCCGTGACGGACGTTAACCACCTCTTCTCGCCGCTCGGGAGCGTGATGCGCAGCTTCGCTGGAAAGAGTAAGGATGGCCGGAGACCCCTTTTATAAAGTTCAGCCATAACGTCCTTGTAAACAGCCCGCTGCTTCAGGACATCCGCGCTGTAGTCCTCGTAGAATCGGAGCTTATGACCGTGGTAATCCAGCTCGCCTCGTTTGCGCGCCTCTCTCATAACCAAGTCCTTCATCTGGAACCGGTGGAAACGGATGATAACGGGACGAGGTCTGTCCCGAGGGCCAGGTTTGGGAGCGAGGCTGCGGTGGGCTCTGTCCAGCTCCGGGGGCGAAGGGAGGACCTGGTTGCCCATGACATCCACGAGGAGCTGGGAGAAAAAGGCGGTGGGGCGCGCACCCTCAGCGGACTCCGGTAAGCCGACAATGCGGATGTTCTGTCTTCTGCTGCGTCCCTCTAAGTCCGAGAGTTTAGATCTCAGCTCCTTGTTGTCAACCTGCAACACGGAGCATGTAGCCTCGAGCTGCTGCAAACGTGTGCTGACATCCTCCGCGTTAGACTCCAGATCAGTTATGCGCCGACCATGACCTGAAACTTCAACTTGAATCTTGTCCAGCTTAGAGTCCAAACTGGCAAACGATGACCTGAAGTCGGCGGCCAAAGACGCCCTGTGCTCCTCGAGCAGCTCCGAAATGCCGGCCATGCTGCTACTGCTAGTCGCAGAACCTTCGGCTGACGAGTCTTTTTTTGGTTGTCTCCCCGATTTTGACATTTTTCCTGCAGTAGTATTAGTGCCAAAAGTGGTTGCAGTTAGTCAGTCGACGTTAAAACGAATAGATAAGGGTTTGAAATGTTGGATAAAAAGTTTTTAGCAGGAGCTCGAAATGTGCGCTCCTACTCCATGCGCTGCACCGGAAGTCTCCAGAACGGAGAGCTCTGCCAGGAACATAAGGCACTATTAGGTCTTGCACATATTGCGGAGTTA
The DNA here is from genome assembly GCF_033807715.1 of Cololabis saira. NCBI lineage: Eukaryota > Metazoa > Chordata > Actinopteri > Beloniformes > Belonidae > Cololabis > Cololabis saira. The sequence continues at coordinate 39,521,849 of NC_084603.1, forward strand.
AGCCGTTTTGGGCTTTATATGCAAGTAATAACATTTTAAATTGGATTCTAAATTTTACGGGCAGCCAATGGAGCGACGCTAACACTGGAGAGACGTGGAGTTGTTAACATGGTAACAACTCCCCCTCCCAACGGCAGGAAGTACCGTGTGGTTCTGAGTAGTAGCCTACGTCCCAATTAATGCATACTACTGATACACAAAGTGTGCCGAATTTAATTAATAATTAATAATAATTAATAATTTACTTTTTGAGTATATACTGTTTAGTATGGTATTTCGGACGCACCAACATGGCGGGGGTTATTCCTGCCTGATCAGACCTCCCTGGCCCCTCTGCTGCTCACTGCTACTCTGGTTGTGGTAGCCAGGTCAGGTGATGGAGGTCATGAATGAAGGTCATGCCAGTCATTCCTGCTCCCAGCTGTGTTGTCTAGTTGTCTTTCACCTCTGTGGAGCACGTTTCCTGTTTTATGATTTCTGATTTTGTTTTCTGCACACAGTGTACCGGTAATGGCCTTTTTTCTTTTTAGAAGCTGCTCTTCCTGGTTCTAAATCAGCTGTTTGGATAAAAGCGTCTGCTCAGTACCATGTCATGTAATGTAAAGAACCTCCCAGGCCCCTCAGGTCATCTGGATCTTGTTTTTTATCAGTTCCCAGAGTCAGAAACAGACATGGAGAAGCTGTGTTCAGCTTCTGTGCTCCCCACGTCTGGCCTAGACACTGAATAATAAATATAATATACAATATAATAATCAACCTAACAGTTCCTTGCCTCACCTCGCCTCTTAAAGGAAAGAAACAGATGTTAGACTAACGTGTTTTCCTCTCATCCGTACTTTGCAGAGCATCCCCCAATCCCAATCCGCACCCTCACAGACTCGCAGACTTACGTGTGCGCTCCCGCACCTTGCATAAGGGCTTAGGGCTGTCCCATTCCTAAAGTCGTTAAGGGTTCAGGGCTGTCCCATTCCTAAAGTCGTTAAGGGTTCAGGGCTGTCCCATTCCTAAAGTCGTTAAGGGTTCAGGGCTGTCCCATTCCTAAAGTCGTTAAGTGCTCGAGGGCTCCCGGCAGACATTAGAGCCCTTACTGCCCCCTTCCCGTAAGTCAGCATCCCCGCACACTTTGGGAAAGGGAATTACCCACAGTTCATTGCGTTGTGACATAAAAGCTGAAGGTCTAGTAAACGATCAGTTAAAGTATTTCCTTCATATTCACAATATTCTCTCTCCATATCAATCTGGTTTCAGGAAACAACACAGCACAACTACAGCCACTCTCAAACTCACCAATGACATAATAGACTGGCTGGACCATAAGAAAGTTTGTACAGCTCTTTTTGTTGACCTCTCCAAGGCCTTCGACACAGTCGATCATTCTATTCTGAAGCAACGACTGCTTGATATAGGTTTATCTGAGCAGGCCCTTGGTTGGTTTGATAATTATTTGTCTAATAGAAAACAATGTGTTCACTTCGAAGGCACCTCATCCACACTGTTAAATGTTACCACCGGTGTGCCTCAGGGCTCAGTTCTGGGACCCATTTTGTTTGTTATTTATGTAAATACACTGGGCAGAAACATGCCAAATTTCATTTTTATGCTGATGACACCGTTATATATTGTTGTGGCTCTACTTTTGCCGAGGCTCTGGGCAACTTACAGACTGCTTTTAACCTCATGGAAAGTCAGCTCATTGAACTAAGACTTGTCCCAAACGCTGCTAAAACCAAATTGATGATATTTTCCAATGGCAGGAAAGTAACTGTGTCTCCCCCCAGCATTTTGTCCTTACAAGGTTGTGAGATTGAACTTGTGACCTGTTACAAGTATCTCTGCATTTTAAATCGATGATCGGCTTTCTTTTAAACCACATGTAGAAAACCTGGTAAAAAAATTACGACTGAAACTGGGATTCTTTTTCCGTCACAGATCCTTTTTTTCTTTTTCTACCAGGAAAAAGCTGGTTGCTGCCACTTTCCTCCCTGTACTTGATTATGGCGATCTCCTTTATATGTATGCCCCTGCAAATTGCCTACACTCACTGGACACCGTGTATCATGGTGCCTTAAGGTTTGTTACTGGATGTAAAGCCCTTACTCACTCTATATGCCCGAGTTGAATGGCCATCATTAGCAGCACGGCGCCTTATTCATAGGCATATTTTTATTTACAAAGCTATCCTGGGCCTGCTCCCCCACTATTTATGTAACTATTTCTCCAAATCCCAGAGCAACTACCACCTACGTTCCAACGAGTTTTATTTACTACATGTGCCTAAAGTTAACTCAGAACTTGGTAAGCACTGCTTTAAGTACGCTGCACCTGTTGCCTGGAATGCACTGCAAAAAACTCTAAAGCTAAAGGAGCTCATCAATCTTGGAGCTCTGAAAACTTGTGTGAGAGAAATTGGAGCAGCTTCATATCGTACTTGTTTCTGTTTTTAATGTGAATCCAGAGCCTTAGCCCTGTTGCTTCCTCCTTGAAATGTATTTTATCTGTGTGTTGTGATTTTTATGCCTTGTAATTGTTGTAATTTTTGTTGTGGGACTTGTGTGTCTGTAATTGTAATTTCTTTTATGCTGCTGTCTTGGCCAGGGTTCCCTTGGAAAAGAGGTTATGTGTCTCAACGGGACCGACCTGGTTAAATAAAGGCAAAATAAAAAAAAGAAAAATAAATAAAATAAAAAAGGAGGTTACCAGGGAGAATGTAAACAAAACAGGGGGCGGAGGAAAAGGAACCATGTGCGACTGTGAGAAGAAAGTTCACCTGTAAATATAAATACATAGCCCACTGGTGATTTAAATTCAGAAACTGTTGTCCCGTGATGATTTTTCAACGGCCCTATTATTTCCTTTACAAACAAGGAGCGACCAACAAACATTATTTAACCATCGTTCTTTATATATATATATATATATATATATATATATTTCATTTTTCTTTTCTTTGTGAGCATGTTTGAAATAAAGTTTTTCAAGTGCAAGTTTTTCATTCACTCATTCATTCATTCAAACGGAGGGAAGAAAACCAAAAAAAGGACAAATTAAGTTTTGGACTTTTTTCAAGACTAAAGACAGGAAAAGAGGCTGAGGGAGCTGGATGAAAAGGAGGAGGAGAGGGAAAGGAAGAGGGATGACCAGTTATCTAAGTTAATTGACATTTGTGGGAAGATGGAGGACAAAATGTTGTTTTCTTCATCATTTTTTCATTCATAATTTGAGGTTCAATTTCTTTTGTTTTCATTTTATATTAGACAAATCCTCAGTTGACCTGGTGTTGAATAAACAAGACTTGCTTTTCTTTAATCTGAGTACAGTGTTTGAATTAAGATTCCCTATGTTAACAGAAATGCATACATGTAAATACTAGCAAGATAGTTTTAGATCCAACACAAACAATTCAGGCAGTTATTTGGTTATTCATTTATTTATGTTGAACAAAAACGTTGCAGTAAATAGTAATGATATAACTGAAATATTTAGCTCAGGTTACCATCAATTTATACGCTCTCTTACAAAAATGAAATGACATCATGCTGAAAAATGGAAAGTAATATTAGATGGTCATAACACAGATGGAATATTTAACTCAGGATACCATCAGTTTACACGCTTACAAAAAAGAAATTACTCGGTGATTGATCCTGGCATACTGGATGCGCTGGTATGGGTAGATTGAAAGAAAGACAATGTTAACAAGGAAATACATATTGTATTTCCTGCTAAGTGCTGTCCCATTCTTATTTTTACCATTTGGAGCCCTCACACCCTCACTTGATCACGTGACGCTGACGTCACTGAAAGTCTGTGAGGGCTCAGGGTTTGAGGGTTTAGGGTGGAGTTTGGGATTGGGGGCATGACTCGTGCTATATGCAAAGAAACATTGCAGTAAGCCTAACAAGCACTATTTTTTCTGACTTAGATTTGAACGTAACATAATTAGTGAACAGAAACATTTGCCTTGATGTGATTAGGAATACAGTGTTTAATAAGCAGCTTATTTTCACCACAAAAGGTTATTGTACAAAGTGTATTTTTTTAAACAAAAATGTATTGATTTAACTTTGTATTTACCAGTGTTTTTCCATCAATACACAATGCTCTTTTCCTCCTGAGAACCCTTTTGGACCTTGTCAGCTTGATTGTGGAGAACATCTTTCCAGGATGGTTTCTGCTGGACTGACGTGGACCGTGGCCCGTGTGTTAGTCCCTTCACCACCTGATCCAACTGTGATTTCATTTGACCATGAAACATGTGGCTGAATTTAAAATAAAAACGTGCTGCTGCTGTAGAGGGAGCTGATGGTGTCAGAGCCTTGTTCAGTAACATATCAGGTTTGATGGTTTCTTGTTGAGTAAAGGCAGCAGTCCTCCAGGGCCTGGTCCCCACCAGGACCTGGACTGGGAAAGGCACCCCGGGGTGTTCCCAGCGCTGCCGTCAGTACTGGAGCAGAGAGAAAACGCTGTGAGGTCCCAGTCTGGCAGCACCGTTCAGGTCTGTGAGCTCGATCAGAACCATGCAGCCCAGAACCTCGGCGGCCCGCGTCCTCATCAGCTGGCAGGCAGCATGCAGCGTCCCTGCAGACAGCAGGCAGATGAATTCTCAGAGTGTTGCGGATGCGGGCGGGAGTGGAACACACACGTTGCGGGTGGTAATGGTCAGAAATGCAGCTCTACTATGAACACCAAGCTCTGCAGGGATTCTCACCTCCAGTAGCGAGAAGATCATCGATGATCAGAACCTTCTGCCCCTCGGACACCGCATCCTCCTGGATCTCCATTTCTGCCTGAAACCACAACCAGTTAACCAGGAGACTTAGAAAGAAGGAGACACAAACCAGGAGCCGTTTACCTTCCCGTATTCCAGGTCGTATGACACAGACACGGTGGCTCCAGGCAGCTTTCCTTTCTTCCTGACCAGGACGAAGCCGACACCGAGTCTCTGAGCAAGCAGCGGTCCAAACAGGAAGCCCCGGGCATCTAAACCTGGAAAAGATGGGAGGGGAAGCAGCAAAGACTTATTGTCTTATTGTTATTTAATTTGGGCTAGCACTTATCCTTCTTTTTTTTACAACCTATTCATAGACTCCAAAAATCTTTTGTAAGAATTGTTACTAACTCTCCACGTTTAACACCATCCACACCTCTGTCTGAAACATTACAAATACTAACAATCTACGATATGAAAAAGTATCAAACAGGAATCCTGATGTAAAGTCTTATGCTCTCTGTTAACTTTACCCAGACAGTTTCATAATTATTTTGAGTTTAATTCTTATTATCATTCATACCCCACAAGAAGAAGGAATGATTTACACATCCCCTTCTGTAGAACCGCAGTTGCTAAATGTTCATTTATGTATCAAGGTGTTGTGCTGTGGAACAGTTTAAAACATCTAAGTGGAACAGGCTCAACATTATCTGCATTCAAAAGAGAGCTGAAAAAAAGTGTATACATTTGTAATATATCTGTTTTTCATTCACCACTATTCAAATATATTTCTAAGCTATTTAATTGTATTCTGAAGTATCGTATAACTGAGTTATCAGTTATACTGTAAAGTAGGGGTGGGCGATATGACCTAAAATTAATATCACAGTATTTTTCATCTTTTGAACGGTGACGGTATAATATCACGGTATTTTTTGGTACGTTTTGGGAGGAGTAGCCTGTCCTGTCCCTTTATGTGAATAAGGTTAATATTTTTATAATATAATAAGTAAATGGTAGTATCCTTATCAGAAAGAGACATGGGAGAGTATTATGCATTCTCAACATATTTATTTGGCAAAAAACCTAAAGATCTTACATATACATATATATATATATATATATATATATATATATATATATATATATATATATTTTTTTATTTATTTTTTTTTTTTATTATATTATATTTTAAATATTTTGTAAACCTGTCTTAAAATGTAATACTGGACCTCGGTTGGGCTGGTTGGACAGCGGGTGGTGGAAAATTTCCCTTAATTTTAAATCCAAAACTTGACAGGTTTATGCCATGAGTATTCATATACAGTAATCCCTTGTTTTTTGAGAGGGTTACGTTCCAAAAAGAACCCGTGATAAGTGATATTCACATAGTAGCAACCCTTTTTTTTTTACAATTATTATACAAGTCTTCAAATTGCGGAGATCAGCACCGCCTCGCACGTATTTCACTGCTCTTCTGATGCTGCTGCATCCCGACTCGCGCTGTAGCGTCTTTTTCTTCTAAAGCCCGCAATACAGGTGTGTTTTTTCGAGAGAAGAACATGGTTATGGGTATTTTTTTGTCACTCTTTTTTTCTTCTGGGCAAAAAGATTATTTTAAACGACATTCATTAATTTTTTCTCCATCTTGAAGTCGGTGATTCATATTTCAGCAGGTTGAAACAGCGCTCTGCGCCCTGCTGCCGTCAAAGACCCGCCCAGCTCCACTTCTGATTGGCTAGTGTTAGTTTGGTTGAGCCAGAGCTGCTTTCCTCTCATTCCATTGGTAGACGAACTCGGTTGACTCAAACTTTTTTTTTCTCTCAAACCTTTTTTTTTTTTTTTTTTTTTTTTTTTTTTTTAAAGCAGTCAAACTCGCACGCCGAGAAAAAAAACTCCGTACGCCGGAGATCCGGCACAGTGCCGGCAGAGGTGGCAAATCCGGCTTCAGAAAGTAAAAGTCCTACCATGTATTTGTTCTGTCCGTTCACTCAACCAGCTGATTCTAATCAGCACAGCTCTTCAGCCAGGTAGATGAGCTAATTAGTGAACTCACCTGGTTTTAGTGAATGGACAGAACAAATATATGGCAGGACTTTTACTTTCTGAAGCCGGATTTGCCACCTCTGAGTGCCGGCATACTTTAAGCCCTGTCATTTCTTACTACTCTTGTCGTAAGGTGGTAGCAGCAGTAAACCTGCAGTGAAAGCTGTTTAGTCTTGGGACCGCTGCTCCGCTGGTGCTGCTCAGCGGAGCAGCGGGACCAGCTGCAGCTGCTGGTCGCACTTGCGCTCGTTTTGGCCCGGGTTGCCTCTTCATATTCACGGGCTTGCGTGTTTTTTAAGTGATGAAACAGGTTGCTTGTGTTTCCACCTCTTGCTGCCACAACACGGCAGCAAACCTTGCATATCACCGACGTTTTTAATGCCTTATTTAGGCTTATTATTTTATAATTGATTTATTACGGTATTGACAGTATTGCAAAATCCATGTCGTGGCGCAGTGTCACACCGGTGATGACTATGACACCGGTGTACCGCCCACCCCTACTGTAAAGGCCTATGTATTGTGCTTATATGGGCTTATAAGCCCTTCGGGTTTTTAATAACGTCTCCTGCACATCTTTTCTTAACTTTTTTCCTCGGTGTAATGTTCCTTTTTACGAGTGCAAACAATAAAACAAACAAAACAAACAAGACAAGTGACTGATTGATGGTGTGATCAGCTCCTGGTGCAGCTGGGTTGGAGTTCTTACCCACGATCAGTTCCACCTGCGGGTGCTTCTTCCTCACATGTTCTTCAAACAGGTCGATGGCAGCGGTCAGAGCTGCTGGCTCTTTCAGGATGGGACAGATATCTCTGCACATCAACACATCATGTTACATGTTAAGAAACATCCAATCCACCATGTACGGGAGCTAGTGATGCGCGGGTCGACCCATAACCCGCGGCTCCCGCGGGTTGCCCGCGGGGCGGGTTGGGTCAAGAAATGTTCACTTCATGGGCGGGGCGGGTGAGGCGGGTCATCCCTCGCAAGCACGTAACCTGCGACCTGACGTCACGAAAGCGCAAACAGCGGCAGCGGGAAAAACAAATCAAGATGGATGAAACGGTGAGGAAAAAAATACGGACAGGAGAATATAAACTGAGATCATTTCTGTGAGGTAGTTAGTGCATCAGACGGCAGCTGCATTGGTTACGTGAAGTGCAATTCATGTGATAAGCTGTATAAACACGAGAGCCACAAGACGGGTACATCCAGCATGACAAGACATGTTTGTGCAGGAGGATCTAAGACGTCTCAGAGTGGTATGATTACCTCATTCCTTAAAGCGGCACTATGTAACTTTTCCACCTTAATATCATATTTCCAGAGTCATTGTGATGGTACATCAACTTCCAACAGGTTTAATGAACCTCTGTCATGGTCTGAGGGGTCTGAATCGCCTTCACTGGCACTATGTAACTTTGAGGAGCATGGTAGGAACCCTGCCACACTAAAAAACTACACATTTTTAAGGCTTTGACTGCTTTACGGCATACGTCACTTCCCCCTCCTTCCCGATTCGCCGTCGAGACGAAAATGGGCGGGGCTTGGAGCTCAGAGCTCCGCAGAAGCTGGTAACCCGTTGCTGTGTTGTAGCTGCAGCAGCTCCACACAACAGACGTGGGGAAAAGATCGCTAATGGTTTAACTTTTCACCGCTTTCCTGATTGGAGGCAGAACCACGGAGACCAAGTATCTGATATAACAGAGTAAAAGAGTGAAAGAGTCGTCGGCTCGCTTGGATCGCGGCTGTAACGACCAAACACCTTCCACACAGTACCACAAACACTCACACAGACCAAGTCGGATCATTCATACGGGTTTTATTCCCCACTTCTCCAGCTAAACGCAGTTGCTGGCCAGCTCTCTGCGGTGCAATTAACCCCAATCTTCAGATAAAACTAGTTTGTTGAGGAAAAAATATTAACTCTTATTTTGTAGATGCAGAGGAAAAAAATAATCTCACGAGGAAAACAAAAATATTGCTCACGCCTCGGAGTCTCTTCAGCATAATATAGCAGTCAAAAAAAAAGAAAAGAGAAGTAAGAGGGATACAAAACATGTACTGTATGTTGTACTATTATACTAATTTATTGAAACACATGGCGAGTCAAACATTTACCAAAGCCTGTGTTAAATTGTGTTGTCAAGATCTCCGGCCCTTTGATATAGTTTCAGGCGATGGATTTTGTGCGCTGGCCCAGTCTCTTATTAACGTAGGTGCACGTCATGGCTGTGTGGACGTCAGCAGCGTACTCCCTCACAGGCAAACCGTCTGCGACAGAGCCAAAGCAACGGCGGCAGAAAAAAAAGAAATCCTTGCAAAAGAGATGAACAAAGGTCTGGACTGTGGCATTGCAATCACCACTGACATGTGGACTGACGATTACAACAAACGGGCATACACAGCATTTACTGGTCACTTCATCACTGAAGACTGGAAATTGAAGAGTCACATCATAACGACAGCTGAATTTGACTCTACTCTCAAAAAGACAGCTTACAACCTTCACGAGCAACTAATCAAGGAGCTGCATGACTTTGGGATTGAAGCTGATCGTTTACCAAAAGTCATGTTCGTTAGTGACCAGGGAGCCAACATTAAAGCTGCGCTCCGCAGCCACAAGTGGATGCCATGCACAGCACATGTCATCAACATCATCCTCAAGCACACATTTGATGTCAAAGAGAACACATCAGCATACATGCAAGAAGTGAGTCATGTAATTGACAAGTGCAAAAGCCTTGTGACTTACCTAAAGAAATCTGGTACCGTTGCTCACCTCCCGCACGCTGTGATACAGGAATGTGAAACATGGTGGAACAGTAAAGTAGCAATGATCCAATCAGTCAGCAAACAGTACCGTGAGCCAACAGGCCATGGAAGAGAAAGATCAGCTCGACAGACTGGATGGCATTCAGCTAGACGTGTTGAACACGATCACTGAGTTCTTGTTGCCTTTTAAAACTGCGAATGAAGAGCTGGAAGGTGACAAGTATCCAACCATTCAACTAGTGGTGCTTTGGTTTTATAAACTGAAGAAACACTGCGAGCCACAGTACGGTGACCCGGAGTACATGGTTTATGTTCGAGCACGGACAATGCCGCTCTTAAATGAGGAACTGTCCATCGTCTTCGCCCACAAGCTTGGGACGTTTCTTTGTCCACGTTTCAAGTCCCTCAAGATGTTTCCAGTTGAAGAGAGAAACGCTGTCTACGACCAGGCCAGACGACTGGCCAGGGAATTTGACAGATCGCAAACACCACTCCCAGCGGGGGAGCCTGAGCCAGCCACGGTTAGAGGTAAGAAAGTATTCATAAAAATATAGCTGTAATAATAATAAACAATATGCTTGTTGCAGCCGTTCCAATAATATCATAATTGTTTATTGTTATTGCATTTCAAAGGGCGATTATTGTTGATTATTCTGCATATTGTTTTATAATATTGTTTGGGTAGAGACTGAGTTGTTTTGATACCTGTTGGAAAGAGGCAGTAGTCAAAAAAGTTTTGTGACCGCTGTTTAAGTTAATTGGTTACCTAAAACGTTTTTTTCGTTATAGTATTATTTTGTTCAGTTTAAAAAGTAATTTTAGATCATGTTTTGTGTGGTAAAATAAGTTAAATAATTTTTTTTGAAGTCGCAGGTTTTTGGCGAGTCGAGCTGATGCTGCCTGCGGGACTCACGTCTTACCAAGAACAGCTGGGACAACGCTGTTATAAGATTTATTAAATAATAGGCTACATCTTATGACAGCTTAGTCTATTACAATGGTTGATTTAACAGCAATTCGCTTTGGTGTAATAATGAAGGCTAAATCGAAATAGTAAAACTATATTTTTCCATTTTATTTTAGTTGAGGACGCCGAAAGAGCCAAAAGAAAACTGGCTGCGTTCAGCGAGTGGGAGGACAATGGTGAAGAAGATGACCAGAAAGACGAGGTGCAGCGCTACATTGACAGCCAGCTATTGTGGGATGGGAATTACCTTTTAAGTTTCTGGGAGTCTCAGTCACAGGTCTTCCCTCTGCTTGGCAAGGTGGCCAGAATGATTCTCTGCATCCCTGCAACAAGTGCATCGAGCGAGCGCACCTTCAGCTCAGCCGGCCGGGTGCTCGAGTCCAGGCCAAACAGACTAAACCCCGGCAAAGTTGATGCAATTCTTTTTTTGCACAATGCTAAATGACAATGCCCCGGTTAGATTAATGTGGTTAATAGCCAAGGTTCCGTTATTCAGTTTATTGCAAATAGCCACAAAAACCTAATTTTATTTTTATTTTTGGATTTATTTCTTGTTTATTTACCAGGCTTAAGATTTGAATTTGTTGCAGTTTCCAGTGCACTGTAAAGGGTGTTTTCACCTTTGTGAGAGTGAGACTGAATAAAAGCCTTATTCAATGGCATATTTAATGAATGAGTATGGATAGTACGTACTAATGTTTCGGACGCACTAAAAAATCTCACATACTGTTTTTGCTAGTCATTAGGGTGGAAGGATGGGATTTCGGACGCAGCTATGAATTGTTTTGAGAGCCTCTCGACCATGTGACCCAGCCAGTCCAAACCTCAGCAGTTCATAACACACCCACCCTTTCAACACGTCCGTCTGGACACTACAATATGGAGAAACATGATTTTCATTTATGAATTGTTTTAATTCATAGATTTCATGTGACGTCACACAGTACTCGCAGCGCCATCTTTAGGACCGACTTGCAACATGCCGTCTATCTGTTGTGCCGTGGGATGCGACAATAATAAGTCTAAAAAAACGGGATTGACATTTTACCCGTGCTTTAAGTGGGCCGTGGGATATTGTGATGTTTAAATGTTCTTTTATTTTCTTCCTTTCACTCGTGTTGAAAGCCGGTTGAAAGCGCTGTAGGAAACAGTCATGATGAGGAACGGCTGATCCAGTTAGTTGAAATGAAAAGTTATCTATGATTCCTCCTCATTTCACCACAAAAACCACAATAAAGTGGCAGAAATAAATAATATCCTATTATTATATAGGTCCCAGAACATCGGACGGGAGGGAGAGAAAAGGTCCTGTAAGTGGGGGGGGGGGGGGACAATTAATAACTGCGTGTGGTGACGCAATCAAACAGCGAACAGCGTGGAATGAGCGGCGTGTTCGTGGTGTTAAATGCAGCCAGCATGTCAGCATGTCAGATCATTACTGAGATGTGGGAAAAAAGCAGAGGACACGAGATCCAGGCTGAGTTGGATTTGGGAGAGCCGCTTGGTGATGGAGACGTCACGGGACGCACTGCGCAGGAGATCGGGAGCGCAAGATGAACATTTGCATTAATAATATAATAAATCATATTTTATATTTTATGTTTTAATAAAGTTTTATGGTGACATGACGATATGCTTTTACTTTCTAGAGTAGTAACGTTACTGAAAAAGTGAACTGCCTTCTTACTTTTCATTACATAAACGTATCCTGTGCAGGCAATTCAATGCTATTCATCACCAGACTGTCACTTACCTTTCCTGTTACCACCAACATTTTTTTGGCCTCCACATGATGAAGTTTGGCATCTTTAACCCATCATGATGTGAAGTAGCGGTAAGCTTTGGTACTTTAAAAGCTTTGAGAGCTTTGCCGGTGTATGGAGAAGGATTGTGGACCAGGTAGATAGGCCTATATGTCCGCAAACGACAAATCTGGCAGGTTTTTGGCAGACTGGAGTGGAGTCAGTAATTGATTAGATATTAGATACGGATCGAAACCTAAAGTGTCAATTTTCTGTAGATACCGTTGCTGTTCTTCGGGAGTTAAGTGAGTTATTAGGTGAGACGTCATATTGGCTGCGCGACGGAAAGGTCCTCGGTCGGTCCTCAAGATGGCGCTGACAACAAAAAATGTCACGTGACTGAAACCCATGAATAGCCATAGTACGACACAAGCATGTGACTCCAGTTGAATTGTTGCACTACAAGAGACAAAGACGTCTCTTTATATTGCATTTGGTTACTTCTTCTATCTGCTTATTCTAGGTTGGCGTTAAAGGGGTTCTGCTGGACCTGATCCCAGTCCGCTACGGGTGAAAGTCAGGGTCCACCCCGCACAGGTTGCCAGTCCATCATTATTGGGTATTGATATTGATTTAGCTCATTTTAAACAGTTACTAAGTGACTCTACACGTTGTACTACTCAAAAGGTAAAGTACACCTCATTCTAAAACACAGAATTTTTCGATTTTATAAACTCATCATCAATGAAAACATACCACTTGCTATATTATATTATTGATGGGATTGTTATTGTGTGGTATTAACCGTAAGATCATGACTAATCTGCAACTTTTGAGCAAAAAATCTCCTTCGGGGTGGGAACAGCAGGTCCAACAGTGGTACTCAGGAGTAGTTTTGGGACATGACAGATCAGGCCGGCCAGACCACTGCCAGATGGAGAAACACCTGGCCTGCACAAGCTGCTGTTTTCAGGGATTTGAGGATATTTAATTATTATTTCTATTAGTCACATGGTGTGAAAACCTTTGAAAGTAAGCCAAAAGTCAATGCTGATCAAAAACGTCACTTAAAAAAAAAAGAAAAAATAGGCAGAAAGGTCATCAAAAAAGTACGGAAGAGTATAAGGGCCAGGCAGGAGAAAAATAAAATTTTAGAGGAGGAAGATTTTTTTTTCTCCATTATGCACTTCGAGAAAAAAGTCGAAATGTCGAGATTAATGTTGAAGTACAATTTCGAGAAAAAAGTCGAAATGTTGAGAAAAAAGGCGAAATTTCAACTATTCTTGAAATTGTATTTCAACATTAATCTCAACATTTCGACTTTTTTCTCAAAGTGCACAATGAAAAAAAAATCTTCCCCTCAAATAAGTACAGTGGAATCTTACTGCTTCCTGGGGACCTCAATTGGGACCTGAACATCACCTCCCTCACTAAAAAAGCTCAGCAGAGGATGTTCTTCCTGCGGCAGCTGAAGAACTTCAACCTGCCAAAGAAAATGATGGTGCAGTTTTACACGGCCATCACCTCCTCCATCACCATCTGGTACGCTGCTCCCACTGTAAAGGACAGGAGCAGCTGCAGCGTATCATCCGCTCTGCAGAGAAGGTGATTGGTTGCAACCTCCCATCTCTCCAGGACCTGCAGCCTCCAGGACCCTGAAGTGTGCAGGAAAGATTGCAACAGACCCCTCTCACCCCAGACACAAACTGTTCCAGACTCTTCCCTCTGGCAGGAGGCTGCGGTCCATCAGGACTAAAACCTCACATAGGGAACCACAAAACCACAAAAACAGTTTTTTTTCCCGTCTGCAGCTGTCCTCGTTAACAAGGCCCCGCTCCCCCCACTCCCCCGTCCACCACGGACTGCCTTCATAATACACACACTAGAGCTCACAGGATTGCTTTTAACTCTTTTAAAAGGACCATTACAACACAAAATAGGCATTTGCACCTGCCAAAAATTGATTGAAGGCCAAATACAGTTAATGAAAAGTTGTTTCTGCCTAAATATGACTTGATCTCATTCTTGAGCTTCATAATCTGAAAATCTGACGTTTAAGCGCTATCGCTCAACGGGCAGCTGTGCGCGCTCCCGCGGCCAGAAATCACACTCTGGCATGGAATCACTTTTTGGCACCGGCACTTTAAAAACCTCATGTTGTACATTTTCACTCTTTTCATTATGTATTTGCTTGGCAATAAACTTTTTTCTGATTCTGATATTTTTTCTCCTCCCTGGCCCAAATACTCTTCCGTAAAAAGACAAAAAATGACAGCACAAATGTATTTTTATTCTTTTCCACCATACCCATGTAATTAATTACATATAGGTATATGGGTCTATTTTAATTTGAGGACGAAATACAGTTTATCCAGCAGCAGTGAGCGTAGTGTTCTCACTGGTCTGGGATCAGTGATGTAAACCCCGCCTCATCTTCCCACACCCTGCAGGTCCTGCCCCCGGGGACGCGTGTGCGCCCCGGCCAACATCACCCCCGGGCGGTTATACAACCACACCAAAACCCGTCTCTCCGGAGCTCCCGCTGCGGGCTCGACCCGGCACAGCTCACCTGAACAGGACTCCTTTCTTGGGGAAGTCCGGGTAGGCTCGGACGTGCCTCTGCAGCAGCTGCAGTTTGAACTCTGCCGACATCCTGTCCTGTTCTGTCTGATCTCCGCGTCCCGCTCATGGATCTATGGTCCCGCTGCTGCCGCTGCTGCGGGGGCGGGACAGCACCTTTACCGCCCCCTGCCGGACTGGAAGGAGAACACAGCACAGCAGGCCTTCATCACGGACGCTGGAGCAGTTGTGCAAGTTCATACTTCATAGTTCAGGGGTCTCCAACCCAAAATGTTGAAAGAGCCATATTGAAGATTTTTTTTTCATTATGCACCTCGAGAAAAAAAGTCGAAATATCGAGAAAAAAGTCGAAATGCCAAGATTAATGTTGAAGTACAATCTTGAGAAAAAAGTCAAAATGTCGAGAAAAAAGTCGAAATTTCGTGAAAAAAGTTGAAATGTTGAGATTAAAAAGGAAAGGGAAAAAGGAAGAAAAAAAAGGAAAAAAGAAAAAAAAAGATGGAAAAAAGAGAAAAAAAGGAGAAAAAAAAGGTCAAACATTTTTGAAAAAGCTCCAGGAGCCACTAGGGTAGCGCTAAAGAGCCGCATGTGGCTCTAGAGCCGCGGGTTGCTGATCCCTGAACTAGTTCAAAGTTCAGTTCACATAGTTTAAAAATTAATACTTTACGTTCATAGTTCACCATTTTCCCTGTGAACTAGTTCAAATTCAGTTCATTTCAATATTTTTAGGTGAGAAGTACGAATGAAACGCCCCCCTATCCTAAAACTGTTCACTGTACAATCATTATTGTCCTAGTGGCTTTTGAACTTTACTCAGAGGCTGTAAATCTCCAACAATGTAGTCCATTATCAGTGTTTCTACCTGTTGCAGGTAAATCCTCCCCCTGAAGGAGCAGCAGTGGGACTGGGGTCGTTTGGGGATGTTGGGTCTTCTTGCTCTTTCCTGATCACTTTGTTTGATTGTCAAGGACTTGCAGATATTTTCTCACACTGGACGGACGCTTTAACTCCACATGACGTTTCAAATTTGAAGTTGACGGGGCAGAAGCTCGGACTTGTTTTCTCAGCGCAGGTGGACATCATTTGCACAGAAAGGTGAGATTTTTACCGTCAGACTCTTTGGGAGACGATGTGTAAAATTCCCTCAGATAATGATAAGGATCATCATCTGACGGCTCGCTGACGCTGCGTCTGCAACGTCTCTCTCTTCTCTGGTCATGTAAAGATGCACCGGGCTCAGGTGGCGTAAGAATTTAGCACCTCCAAATCCGAGACTAATGGCGCTTTTCCACTAGTATCTACTCAGCCCGACTCGTCGTGCAGAGTAGATACTTTTCTGTAACTATTCTGTCGAGGTTCTTAGCTGCTGAGTCGGCTGTATCTGACATCACACTACAGGCCACCGATTGGTCGGGGGGTTGGAGTCAGACGTCTGAGTCAGGAGGAGGAAATCAGAGAAAGAGACTGACGGATTCTTGTTCATTTTATTCAACAGGCAATGCCAGCACAAAAGTCTGTTTCATGATCCAACTCTGAGGTGCAGATGTTCATAAACCTGGTGGCTGAGGAGAGAATTAAAAAGGGATCATTCTAGACAGAGATAAGGAACGACCAGGGGCCTGTACTACGAAGCAAGTTCAACATACCCAGGATATCTTTTCCTTATCCAGATTCACTAACCCGGACAATTGCAATCACGCTAAGCGGTCACACGACGGTGGTTATCAACTCGGTATATCAACCCAGGTTTCTCCAATCTGGATATGAGCGCGTGCACATAAAAGGGGCAGTGTTTTCAGCGCATGACCAATCCGCTGTCAGAGCCGCTTATTTCAGTAGCGAAGAGCAAACAATAATTTTACGGAAATATGATGAGTATAGGCATATAATACAGGCAAAGATCAACACAGTTGCAGCTGCAAAATGCAGGAAAGACAGCTGGCAAAAGATCGCTGACTGTATAAATGCGTAAGTTCATAGGGATATAAACATCACTGCCCCATCATTAGGGCATAAGTAGATCTGACTATAATTACAGTTGTCTAATTCTGTTAAATGCATGTGTTGCTTAGATGTATTCGTATGGCGTGTATGACAATTGTAGCCTCATTCCTTCAGCTGCAACCCCAGCGGAGTGAAACGCACATGGGAGCAAATAAAAAATAAATATAAAAACATAATTCAAAGCGGTAAGTAGGCTCACTTTCATATCTTAGAAGTACAACAAGTACAAGGCTTTAGTGTTTCTATCACTCTCTGTTTTAGGATGATATCAGTATACAAAAGCACAATGAAATAGCATTGACATTACTTGCAGCAAACAGAAAAAAAAATGACAAGAAGAAGATCGGAGGGATCCTCTCACGATCCGCGCACCGAGCTCCACTGGATTCTCTTCGAAAGGGCATGCCATTTTCCAGGAGAGCTGATTGGTCAGTGGGCGGTGCTTTTATACCCGGCGATCTGTATCTCGAACATAACCTGCTCCGGAGCAGGTTAGCTGTTCAGCATAAGTTACCATGGCGATGTACCCCGGTAAGAAGTGAACCACCGTCGTAGTCCTGAAAACCCAGGGTTAAACCTGAAGTTACCTCGCTAACCCCAAATCCCGCTTCGTAGTACAGGCCCCAGATCTACCAGGAGCTCTGTCTCTTCATAGCTGCTCACGGCTCCAGCTGACTTTTCAGCAGCGCAGAGACAAACTAACAAAAAAAAAAGCTTCGCCGCTTGAAGTTTCTCTCACTCTCATTTTTTAACTTGATATCAAACACAAGCCACAGACCCAGCAGCACATCTATCATCTCCTCCAGGTTCTACATCTTTAGTGTTGTTGTCTTCTCTGTTTAGATCACACAATCAAATACGTCACAGCAGCTTCGCTCCACCAATCAGGAGGAGGGACATTGGAAGTGTAAGAAACCAGCTGACCAGAACTTAGGGGGCTATTGGAACCCTAAAAATGAACTGGTTGACATTTTTTCTACACAATAAGAGCTTTTGGTATCATATCCTCAGTATAATTTAGTTTTAATAAACTGGGAGGCCTTGAACTGCTACTAAGATGCGACCTTACCATTCAAAAACTTCAGATCAAATTATCCAGTTTTCACCAACAGGTACTTTAGTATTGGAAACTTTTGTATAATCATAATTTTACACCCCACAATAGTCCAATATGGAACAATCGATATATCACAGTCAAGAACAAGTCGTTGTACAACAAGAACTGGATGGAAAAAGATATTTGGTCTGTCCTTCATTTGGTTGATAGCGTTGGTGATTTGTTATCATATGAGAACTTTTGCCTTAAATATGACCTTGCTTGCAACCGTAATACATTTATATATATCCCCAAAGCCATCCCCAAATCTATTTTGAATTTGATAAAAGGTGTTTTAACTAACTAACCTACTCCTATCAACCCTCATTTTCCACAACTTTTGGTTGGTGGCTGTGACTTTAATGAGGTTAAAATGCCAAACAAATCAATTAGAAATATGTTTAATTTCATTACAAATCAACTGAAATATTGCAAGCCTTTTATTATTTTAATATTGCTGATTACGGTTTACAGTTTAAGATTAAGATTCCCCGAATATTCAAATTTTTTGAGATAGGATATTTGAGTTTTCTTAAGCTGCAATATTTCAGTTGATTTGTAATGAATCCAGAATGTATGACATTTTTGTTTTTGTAATTGCATTACAGAAAATCACAATATTCTAATTTTCTGAGACAGTCCTGTATCCGCCCCATCGAGCGCTGCTGCGATACGTCAACGTCGCCGCCATATTGGATGTGGCAAGACTGCGCTGGAAACTAATACAAGTAAATTGACTTATTTTCATAAAACGCCTTTCTACTAGGAGTAATTCATCTTATATCAGCTATAAAGAACAAGGTAGTGCCGAAAAACAATATATATATATATATCCCCCCTCACAAAAATAAGAAAAATAGTGAAACATATTTTCTCAATTTTTTCTCCACCATTTTTCAGACAACAAATAACATTCTTATTTTTGTGAGGGGGGATATATATTGTTTTTCGGCACTACCTTGTTCTCTATAGCTGATATAACATGAATTACTCCTATGTGGGATCAATAAAGTTCTTATTTTTGCCATCTGACAAAATTAAATATATTATATTTGGTGCCTAACTGTTTCCCAAGTATATTAGTGCGTGTGTGAATGAATAAATGAGACGTAAAACGTAAATGTCTTTGTAGAAAGGCGCTTTATGAAAATAAATCCATTCACTTGTATTAGTTTACAGCGCAGTCTTGCCACATCCAATATGGCGGCGACGTTGACGTATCGCAGCAGCTCCATGGGGCGTCCGCGTGCGTGAACAGCCAATCAGATCGAAGGAGAAGAGCAGATGCGGAAGTGGGAGTGATAGTCGTGGAGCCTCGGAGATGAGGTTAAATAATACATCCATGCGGAGATGAGGTCCGCGCGTGTTGGTGCTCAGCTCCTGTCCACGCTGGCCAAGCTCCCCAGGCACGTGCCCGCCAGGCTCGTGTCCGTGACGCGGCAAGCTTCCACGGGAGCGCACAGCGGCGCGCGGCCGCCAGGTAAATGCGCGTCACCTGACGGAGGAGTTCAAACCAACAACAATGCTGTTGTAACTTTCTACTGTCTCTGTTGAAGCAGCGCAGTGAGGAATGCTGGAGTTTAGAGTTTATGTTCAGGAATTTTGTAGACAAACCTTGTTTCATTTATTGATTAATTGATATGTTAGCATTTTGAGATTATTTTATGAAAAGTGCTTTACAAATAAAATGTATTATTATTATTATTATTATTATTATTCCAGACACGTTAAAACTATTGTATAACTTTGTATCGATATAAAAATAGATATACAGGACTGTCTCAGAAAATTAGAATATTGTGATTTTCTGTAATGCAATTACAAAAACAAAAATGTCATACATTCTGGATTCATTACAAATCAACTGAAATATTTCAAGCCTTTTATTATTTTGATATTGCTGATCATGGCTTACAGTTTAAGAAAACTCAAATATCCTATCTCAAAAAATTTGGATATTCTGGGAATCTTAATATTAAACTGTAAGCCATAATCAGCAATATTAAAATAATAAAAGGCTTGCAATATTTCAGTTGATTTGTAATGAATCCAGAATGTATGACATTTTAGGTTTTTTAATTGCATTACAGAAAATAAAGAACTTTATCACAATATTCTAATTTTCTGAGACAGTCCTGTATATACGCACACACATTTTGATAGAATCCCACACGTAATCCTGTTTAACATGTCTCAAGAGGGGGAGGTAGAAACTTCCTTCTCCAATATCCCAATATCTCTTTATATCCATCCGGTTTTCTGAGTCTTATGAATGTATTTAAAACAAACAAACATATATACATATAAAGTAATGCAGAACGTAATCTAATCCGTCATCTCCAGTCAACACCTACAAGCTCAGAACTGCTGGTTTTCAAACCTGGAAACCTTATATTCACAAGACACAGGTCCAGTACCACGGCAGACCAGAACGGACGACTGCCATCAAGTTAAAAATGGTTAAATGTTTTTTTTTCTTAAGATTGTACATCTCCTTAGTCATCATGGTTTTTGATGTTCTGTTGTGCAGACAATAAGGGTCTACGGGATTTGACAATTCTGGCAGTCTTGGTTCTGGAGCCAGGTCTGTAACAATAGGAACTATTGTTAGGAACCATTGTTTAGTCCCAGGTTGAAAACCCCTATTAAGTGCACCCAAAAGGCTGCAGGGCATGATGCTGCACATACAGAAATATGACTTAGATGTGATTTGTGTGCCTGGAAGAAACATGTTACTGGCAGACACTCTCAGCAGAGCCTATCTTCCTGAGAGTACACCTGAGGAAGCTGAAGGAGAGACTGTCAACATGGTGCAACACTTACCAATCTCATCAGACATACTACATGACATAAGGTCTGCCACAGAAAAAGACAACACATTGCAACTTCTCATCAGAACAATGAGCCAGAGATGGCCCAAGGACAAGTCACAAGTACCGAATTAAATCAGGCCTTCTTCTCAATACAAGAAGAATTAAGCCATCAAGACGGAATAGTCTTCAGGGGCAAGCGTGCCGTCAATCCTGATACACTGAGATCAGACATCACTAGCCGATTACACTCATCACATCTGGGTGTTGAAGGATGCCTACGCAGAGGTAGAGAGTGTGTCTGGCTGGGCATGAACGACCAGATCAAAAAGTATATAGCCAAGTGTGACATCTGTAGATCGATGGACAACAAACAACAAAAGGAAACGCTAATTTCACATGAAGTGCCAAGCAGGCCGTGGTCAAAGGTGAGCACAGATCTGTTTGTGTTTGACAATAAGGACTATCTCATCACTGTGGATTATTTTTCCAACTTCTGGGAAATAAACTACCTTACTTACTTACGTACTTACGCCTACTACCCCTTCTGGGGCATAGGCCGCCAACAAGCGATCTCAACGCATCTCTGTCATGAGCCGTTTTCTCCAGTTGGGTCCAGTTCATCTTCATGGTGTTGGTGTCCGCCGCCAGGTGTTTCTTGGGCGACCCCTTTTCCGCTTTCCCCGTGGGTTCCATTTAAGGGCTTGTCTTATGATGGAATTTGTGGGCTTTCGCAGGGTATGGCCTATCCAGCGCCATCGGCGTTTCTTAATTTCTTCTTCCGCAGGCAGCTGGCTTGTTCTCCCCCAGAGTTCAGTGTTGCTGACGGTGTCTAGCCATCGGATGTGGAGGATCTTCCTTAGGCAGCTGTTAATAAAGACCTGTATTTTCTTGGTGGTAGCAGTTGTAGTTCTCCATGTTTCTGCCCCGTATAGGAGTACTACCTTGACATTGGTGTTAAAGAATCTGACTTAAGTTTTGATGGTAAGTTCTTTGGAGTTCCAGATGTTCCGTAGTTGTACGAATGCTGCACGTGCTTTCCTGGTTCGTGCTTTCACGTCTGCGTCTGTGCCACCCTCTTTGTCAATTACACTGCCGAGGTAGGTGAAGGATTCGATTTCTTCCAGTGCTTCCCCCTCCAGCGTGATTGTGTTGGCGTTGGCTGCGTTGATCTTGAGGATCTTGGTCTTTCCCTTGTGGATGATGAGTCCCAGTTGTGCTGAGGTGGCTGCTACAATGTTGGTCTTCTCCTGCATTTGATGTTGAGTGTGTGACAGCAGTGCCAGGTCATCGACATAGTCCAAGTCCTCCGTTTGCTTCCAAGGAGTCCACTGAATGCCGTTCCTTCTCTGTGCAGTGGAGATCTTCATTATCCAGTCAATGGACGGAGGTTGTCAGTCCCATTTTGTAAAACAAAACGTTATAAAAACAGCTTTGTTCCAGCTGCAGTAACACTGCTGAACAAGCTGTAGTTTGCACAAAAGTTGCACAAGTCACTTTTCGGAGCACGATGTATTTTACAATGTTTTTATCTTATTGCTCTTATCCATTCCTAACTTGGAGGAAATTTTGCTCTTGGTGTTTTAATTCTTTTTTTAGCCTCATGTCTTTTATTTCTTATATTTATTTCATGAACTGCAGCACTTTCTGTCGAGCCGAAGCTGTCTCCTGTTTTATGTGTATGCGTTCTTCTTAAATGTCTTGTTCCTGAACTGATTGTCTGTTTCTTGTTTAACTCTTGACTGCAAAACCAGTTTACCCTTGGGTATCAATAAAGTAACCTGAACCTGAACCTGAATCGCTAGCAAGAAAATAGACTCCTGGTAGATACTAAATCCACCACAGTGATAAAGAAACTGAAGGCTCATTTTGCCCGCCAAGGTGTCCCTGACTCAGTGATCTCAGACAACGGCCCACAATACGCATCCCAGGACTTCCAAAAATTCAGTAAACAGTGTGGATTTCAACATGTGACCTCATCACCAGGCTACTCACAGAGTAATGGCAAAGCCGAATCAGCTGTCAAGACAGCAAAAAGACTCCTTATCAAAGCCAAGGCGGCGGGGCAGGATCCCTATCTTGCACTGCTTGACCAACACACCATCACAGGGGCTGGAGAGCAGTCCAGCACAGCGACTACTCAGTCGCCGTACCAAAACACTGCTGCCAACAAAAGCAAGCTTGCTAAGACCAAAAGTGGTTTGAGTCAGCCAGAATCTGAAGAACAAGCAGCAATGCCAGAGTACATACTACAACAGATCCACTAGAGACTTGGACATACTAACCACGAGTGACTGTAGCCCCTTTCACACAGAGATTCCGCAATATTGGTGTAAAGAAGTCCTGCCAATACGCCGCCTTTGTTGGTTCACACAGAACCATACAACGCCGGCATAACGCCGCTCCCGTCTGTAAATTCACACAGCATGCCGGCGTTCCGCAATCAGAGGCGTGACGACAGCGTCAGCGCTGGCCCCGGCTGGCCCCGGCATGCCGGCTGTGTCATTCACACAGACCCCGTTTCGGCTCTGTGACTACCTCCGCTGCCGGCTTATTGGTGGGGCCACTTGGCCCCCCCATTCCGCCTCCGTGACTTTCACACAGAACAGCGAGGCGGCTTAAAGGCGCAACGTTCCCGCCTCGAACTGGCTGTGTGAAAGGGGCTTGTGTGAGAATGCAGCCACTCCCACCCCACACTGTCTGGAGATTAGGCAGGGTGCTGAATAGGGCTGCAACTAACGACTATTTTAATAGTCGACTAGTCACGGACTATTGAAACGATCAGTCGACTAATCGGATAATTAGTATTTTTTTTTAAATTTAGTATGAGGTTGCTTTAATTACGTGGGAAATGATAATAAACACAAGAAAGATTGCACTATAGCCCTGCTATAGCGGGACGGTTTTCTTCATCCCACTCCCTTTGAATTTCTGACTATTACCGCCTGCAACGTGTGTGTTCCACTCCCGCCCGCATTCACAAAACCCTGAGAATTCATGCCGCACAATAATAGAGATGCATTGATTTAGTGTCTTCTCCCGTCCCGCAAGAGAAATGTCCAGACAAATCTATCTGATTTAATGTTAATAACATGATAATTGTGTAGCTTGATGGATAATTGACAGTTCATAGGTCACCTGACCCAAAGTTAGATGCAAATCCATCATTGTTATCATCACACAAGCTTTTTCGCCTTTCGCGCTGCATCAATTATGATTGAGGTTATAGCAACGAGAGTAGCTGTGAGTGGCGCAAATAATACTAATAAATAACATGAAATAAACAAGGTTAACAAATGAAACAAATTAATTTAACAAATGAAAATAGGCTTAATATCTTACCAAGGCGAGTCCGTTTCGTTCAGCACTCCGACGTGCTTTCTCTTCAAATGCATTACCGACGTGCTCCCGGTCAAAGGTCGGCTTTGCAAACCTTGCAAGTCATCTTTTTATTCGCCGTATCGAGGCTAAAATGCTCCATTGTCGACAATTTTGATTATCGATTTTTGTCGACAACGTCGACGAATCGTTGCAGCCCGAGTGCTGAAGCTAGTTGATGGGAGGTCCTATGAGGTTCAGCTGCAGTCTGGAAGTGTCATTAGGAGGAATCGCAGACACCTCAGGCGCGCACCAGGAGTGACCTTCAGTGACCCTATTCACATTGAGATCTCCAGTCAGCCACGGGCTGTGGGATGCGAACTGTCAGAGACTGTTCCTATTCCTCACAGTGTCACAGCAGGACATGCACCCAGAGACACTGGTAACACAGACACTCCTGTCACGACCAGAGCTGGTCGCACAGTGGTGCAGCCACAGCGACATAAGACTGTGTGTTATGCAAATAGTTGAGGTGATGTTATGTTGTTTACATGCACTTTACACTCTGGGAAAAGAAAAAGCACAAAGTTATGGTTTACATATGATATTCGCAAAGTTATGGTTTACATATGATATTGATATTGTGGTTCTTTGCACATTTCAAGCTCTTGGCTAATGTTTAAGACAAACCGTAAAATATTTTATATGTACAGTGTTTTCGGTTTTGTTGCCAGGTTGAACACGGACTGTTTTGTGTGACGGAACACCTTGTGAATGTCCAGACTGAGCTGAATGTACCTTACACGCGAGTTTAATAAAGTTTGCAACCCAATAGGGTGAATCAGAACGAATAGTGTGCCGTTCTTATGGGAAAGTAGCAGACTTTAACAAGGTCTGGAGCCAGGTCTGGAGCCAGGCTGTCACTAGACGATTCTGGGGCTGATTGGACCTCTATTCATCTGTTGGTGTACGTTCATGTATATGTGTGGAGCAGGAATGAAACAGTCCAGCGTTGCTTGCTCATCGTGGTACCTGTAGGCTGGGGCCAATCTCATTATCTCATTGTCTTCCTTCCCAGGAAAGCTGGTGCGGAATGGAGAAAACAAGCAAACTGTGGTGAGTTTCCGTGATATGAGATTTCAGCACTGCTGTGATCATCCGGGGGATGATTGGAATTGTACATCTTGTGTTACAGTGGCAACAAAAACTGTAAATCCCCGGGAAACTTCCCTGCATTCATTTGACACCTTAGTCACAGTTATGGCGCTTTTCCACTAGTACCTACTCAGCCCGACACGCCTCGGTTTGGTTCTTTCCCACGAGGGGTCTAACGTGCCGAGTAGATACTTTTTTGTAACTATTCTGCCGAGGTTCTAAGCTGCTGAGTCGGCTTTATCTGACATCATCACACTACAGACCACCGATTGGTCGAGGGGTTGGAGTCAGACGTCTGAGTCAGGATGTGACATCAGAGAAAGAGCGACTGACGGATTCTTGTTCATTTTATTCAACCAGCAATGGCAGCAAAAGTCTGTTTCATGATCCAACTCTGAGGTGCAGATGTTCATAAACCTGGTGCTGAGGAGAGAATTAAAAAGGGATCTAGACGGAGATAAGGAACGACCAGATCTACCAGGAGCTCTGTCTCTTCATAGCTGCTCACGGCTCCAGCTGACTTTTCAGCAGCGCCGAGACAAAAAAAATAAATTAAAAAGCGTTGCCGCTTGAAGCTTCTCTCTCTCTCATTTTTTAACTTGGTATTAAACACAAGCCACAGATCCAGCAGCACATCTATCATCTCCTCCAGGTTCTACATCTTTAGTGTTGTTGTCTTCTTCGTTTAGATGACACGGCTCTCTTTAGATCTTTCCACGGCATCTCAGTGCAGTTAAGATGTGGACTCTGACTGGGCGATTCCAGAAGGTGGATTTAGTTTTTTTGACGCGATTCTGTAAGGGACTTGCATCCACATAAACATGGAGGGATCATCGTCCTGCTGCATCAATTCAATTTAATTAAATTAAATTTTATTTATATAGCGTCTAATACAACAAAGTTGTCTCTAGACGCTTTCCAGAGACCCAGAACATGGCCCCCGAGCAGTTATTACATACACAATGGCAGCAAGGACGGATTATCATGACCACGGGCCCTGGACACAAACTCGCTATGGGCCCCTACCCACAATAATATGCTACGTGCACGGTGCATGCCCTCCCCAATCACCCAGTTTGGTCACACAATGGCGCAGAGAATCCACAATCACACCGTGTGATTGTGGATGGCGGAGTGGCAGAGCGCGGGTCTCAGTACAGAGGGGGCGGAGCATTCTCAATGGGCCCTTATGATAGTCATTTTAACGTTCAACAACACCTCATCCTGCCCATCAAACAACATTTATTCTCACTTTTATTGAGCCAAGCCTATAGGCCTATGCTGCAGAAAGCAGAGTAAAGTCACAAACCTGTTCAGAAGAACGAACGCACGCACACACACGCACACACACACACACACACACACACACACACACACACACACACACACACACACACACACACACACACACACACACACACACACACACACACAGAGGCCTGACAGCTGTCAATCACATGGAGCTGAATACTCAGATAGTCACGGACTGACTCAGTTCCATCTTTGATACAGCTTAAATACAAAAAAAAAAACATTACACAATCTATTTAGATAGATATAGACACAGCGGTCTATAACATCATTTCTGAGCTCTATAACAGAGAATAGACTCGGCGGTCTCGTTGACAACAACACAAAGCTCATTCAAATAGGCAGGTGGTCAAAGCTACCACAACATTCTGGTAAATAAATGATTTATGAAGGTTCCACTGACTCACCAATGGTAGTTATCTTCCATAAAACTTTTTACATGCTTAGTCCTCTTTTAAAGTTTAGCGCTCATCTCCTAAACGGCCGCAAATTTGCCGAGTCGGCAAATTGGCTGTAACTGTAAAGGCTGATTTATGGTTCCGCGTTTCACCAACGCGGCGCCTTCGGCGTAGGATACGCGGCGATGCGCACGTACGGTGCGCGTCGCCGCGCACCCTACGGCGGAGGCTCTGCGTCGATTTAACGGC
This sequence comes from Cololabis saira, assembly GCF_033807715.1. Taxonomy (NCBI): domain Eukaryota; kingdom Metazoa; phylum Chordata; class Actinopteri; order Beloniformes; family Belonidae; genus Cololabis; species Cololabis saira. The sequence goes on from NC_084603.1 coordinate 39,549,012, forward strand.
TCACAGCCCTGATGCGTTCAGGACAGTTGTAAAGTAAGAATTAGTCTACACTGACCGCACAATGCACATTTTATCGTAATTATAGCCTACAATTTACGATTATATATGAACGTTGTAGAGAAAATCCTTTTTGGGATCTCCACAATAATCCTAAATTTTCCATTATTCCAAATCGTCTAAGTTTTTCCTTCATCCGTGGACTTGAAGAAAACACAGGAGTCAAAGTTTCGGCTGGCATTCGTCCAACAAATACTGTGGAGGTCCTTTATTCCAAAAAAAGTACAAGACGTCCACAGGAGAGCATCGCATGTTCCGCGGTCCAAGGAAAACTCTGAAATTTTTATCTCCGGAACATGGCTTTTATAGGCAGATAAGAGACATATGACAATAAATGCATTATTTTCTCTTTTACGATTCTACACATCTGTTCAGCAACTTCTTTGAAGTTCTTTCTTTGCATCCTTATCATCACTAGAAAACTGCCGCTTAGGAAAATGAGGCTTCTTTGCTCATTTACTATAATCATTCATTATTTTGCCTCTTTGCCACAGTTGCTCAAGGCCATTGGCTTGCAAGTGCAGCGGACTTCCCCCTCCCTTACCCGTGTGTGTGTGTCCGGCCAGTGTTTTTTTCCACTCTCTCTGTCTCTCTCTCCACTCTCAATATTAGTCTTAGTTAAATGTTTTACTTAGGTGTTAGATGATTATAAAATATTCACATAATTATATAAAAATATCCTCAACAATCCCCCCTATGATACTAAAAAGTATCATCTCCAACCCACATAACTCGACACATAGTCCTCCCCATAAGGATTCATTAGTACAACACACAAACTTTTTAGGGTAAAAGCGTCACCATCATGAGTACATCAGTAATTTCAGCTCACAGTGAGAATCACCATACGAGACACTGCCCCAGCCGCCAAAGTGGCAGCAGGACCACGACTCGAACCACCCCGGGACTAACCCATCCCAATGGTGTAGCGATCAGTCACTGTGGGCCTTTTCATTATCCGACCCTTGCAGACATGGCCAGGGAAACTTCCCCTCAACACCACAGTGATGAGTGGTAAAACCCTCGCCAGGTGGCAACGTCAGCATTACACATTTCAACAGTTTACGAGTAATATACAATTCATAACATTATACGTGAGCATGCAATCAGATACATTGGTGAATACTAAAATTATAACAGCACACATCAAACCATGCCTATTCTGTTTACACAGCTAGGTACTGTTGGTTTGTCCTAGGGAAGATTCCCTGGCACACTAATGAGGAGTAATCTTCTTAATTCTTCTTTCTTCGGGGTGTCAGTAATTCTTCTTTCTTCGGGTGTCAGGGGTGTAGACTATTCTGACACCTGTTTGACCTACCCAGGGGATTATTGTGCCCCTTTGTCGAGGGCTTAGGTCTGATGTCCGCCGCTGCGCCAGATCCAGCCGGATCTGGGGTACCGATCTTTGAGGTTGGTCGGTTGGGGCCCACTGCGACCAGTGACACCACGTGTCTCTTTTCCCGTGGAGTCGAACGGTGTGAGTGGTCCGTTCTGGGTCCCGCCCGCCTCAGCTCCGAGCACTTGCTTCTGATGACTCTCAAGAGAACCCACTCCGCCTGTGGGGCTGGCATCTCCCCCCTCTGGAGTCTCTGACCTGTTTGGAGTAAGAAGCACCCAAACTCTGCGGTTCGGAGAAGTAAACTTCCGTTCCTAAAGTTGCTGTTGAATGCCTAGTGGGAGGATTACCTTCCCATCTGGTGTTTACCAAACACCCTCATGATCTTTCCTACTCCACGCAACTTAACTCCAAATGATTTAATACATTAGTTACTAGTGTATAATGATAAGCTTGCTAATTTCTTTCCTCTTGGGTATTGGGTGTACACACCTGAACAATCAGACCTGCAAATTGCCCTAGTAACTTCTTTGAGGCGGTCAGGGGGTACTTAGGATTATCTACAGTGAATAATGTTACCTTCATGGAAAAATGGCGAAAAATAAAATTTATTAGCTCCCACGAAACATTAGCCCCAAACTACTGGCCGATGATCAAATTCATTATTACAATAAATGAAAAACATCAAATTAATTATTTCCATAAATGAAAAGCGAGATTCCTTGTTAAGCTCATCAATTATTTAGTTCCAGTAAAAAATGGATAAATACGGAAAATATTTTGCCTTTCAGATCAAAAAATATAAAATGATGAAGAAATAGAAAGTAAACTTCTACAAATTTCCTTGGGGTCCTCATTGATAACTGTCTAAACTTTAAATGTCATATTGATCATCTTGTGCAAAAACTAAATAATAAAAAATAAAAATAAAAATAAAATCTGAATATATCGGTCTGTTTTTCAAACCGAGACACCTGCTTCCACGTTCTGCCCTTCTTATTCTTTATTAGGATTAGTATTAGCTAATATTATAATTTCCCCCCTTGTCAATCCATACAGGATTAACAACAACATGCAGTTAGTCTTAATCGGAGGAAACCCAATCACGCCCCAGCGTGGGCGGAAAAACAAATGCCGGCGGGCCAAACGAGCCCGGCGTTTCCTCCTGTGTAGTCTGGATTGGCTAGAGCGGGGGCAGTCCGGAAACCTCCCTTCTTAGCAGCTGGAGAGCCCCCGTTCTGCCCGTCAGTCCACTGCAACCGGGCTGACTGTCATCCTTGTCCACCTGCTCGGATTAAAACTCTCAATGGGACTGTTTTGGTAGCACAATCACACACCCAGGGTCTGCTGTAGCCTGCCAAGGAAAGACAATCAAAATACCGTCCATGTACATTAAAGCCGTTGATTGTATACCTAACTGACTACGATCATCCGCAAGCGCGTGATCAAAGATGGAGGGAGAGTGTACGATTGTAGGCCTTTACAAGTAAAAGCAAACAAATGCTGAGATTCAAGATGAACTAGTATGCTGAAAAATGCTGAGCACAGAGCTAATACCGTGTGGGGATCAGGTAATACCGGCATTTCCTCAAATTCATGCACTAGTCTATATTCGTTACCACCTGGTCGGTTGATGGGAAAGATTGAGGCATTGCATGCACTATCTGTTCTCATCAGGGCCCCCCTATCCACTGGCCCTGCTATAGCCTCTATAGCATCTGCTTCTACATAGGGACCCTACTTATGACGGGATCTGTTCTATTAGCACCATGTGTTTGTTGGCCATTACCATTTGTTTATCTTTTCGTCTAGATACTATAACCCTCTCTACGTTTTCTTACGACTTTGTCCACCAGTGTGAGTGCAATTCTGAAAAACAGTTCATCTGAAACAATACTCCCATGAGGTGTCGAGTTGGATTTAAAACCAGTCTGTGATATCCACTACTGCAAACTCAAAGTCCTCATGAACTTGTTCTCTTTCAAAGGCATAGCACAAAGGAGAGGTGGCGTTGGTTTTCTAGCCGTGTCACCACCAGTGGTCTCCATGCTTCCCACTCATGATGAAGGAAGGAGTCCGGTGTTGTTAGCTTCATCCAGTGTACTTGTGCCTCCAGGTCGCTCGTCGGTACCTGTGGAGATTCTGCAGGAATCGTTAGTGGCATCATGGGAACAGTCATATTGTCAGGTTGGTCTTGTACCATCTCAAAATATACACCATCCGGATTTTTGCATTGGGCTGACACAACGCATCTCTTCCCAAACGATTAACTGGCGTGTTGTCCGAATCTTCGAGGCAGCACGGGGAAGGTTGGCTCCATCTTCTCCTATTGCAGGAGTAAGCTGCCCCCGCGTCCCCCCTCCAGGGTTTGGAGGTCCTGACCCAGGATTTTGGGGCCCTGTCCCCGGAATGATCGGACAGTCCATCTGTATGTGTCCCATTTGTCTACCTCCCCAGTACTGTAATCTTGAGTATTACTGAGGCATTGTCGAAGCTGCTCATGGTGTTGCAGGAGCTGCTTGCAGTATTGGCAGATGCGGTCCCCTACCGCCTGTAGGCTCCCAGGAATCACCCCCTTGGTTGAGATAAACCTGGATTGGGGGAACCAGCAGAGTCCGGGCCTGACCTGTATAGGGTGCTATAGGATAAGCATTAAGCACAACAGGTATTTGTTGAACAGGAGGGAGTGATATTGTGGGTGTGCCTGTGTCACCCCTCCGTAAGATGGTCCCGCCTCTGGCTCTGTCAATCAGCGATGTTCTCTGATGTGGAGCTGGTCGCATTCGTACTCACTTCTGTTCCGGCGTGGAGTGCGATGACTCCGGCTGACCCGTCCCTCTCCATGCTCTGAGTCATCCGGATCTTTGCTTCTCGTTATTGAACCTGCTTCTGGTACATCTGGACAGTCAATTAACCATTCATCCTCTGTTCTACAGCACTCTTCTTCTGATTCGTCAGTAGTACTGTCAGACGAATGTCCTGACTGGTCTGCTCCCTCCTTCTGTTAACTTATGGTACTTTGACCGAGATGGGATTCACTTTGCATGCTATCTTTCTAAAGTCACTCAATTTATTATAGCCGCTTTCTTCCCATCCCCAGTTATCCTTTCTTTGACACTTTTACGTGTCATTTTTTGTCATATATTTCCTATCTAGTTTTCAGCTTTGATATTAAAATACTACAATATATTGTGTTGCTCAGCATTTTCCTGCCTTTTAGAATTACAAATTACAACATACTTTTTTTTTTGTATTTCCTTCCAACCCTCCGTCAACCCTATCACAGCACCTAGGATCAAAGCAGCCGTCGAGAGGCCAGTGTTTTCGTCCAGATGACATTTTGTGTCATCTTCTCATACCCCTTTAAAAACTTTTGTTTGTTAGACGGATGGGTAACCACTATTACCTTCAGCCAGTGTTGTCTTCTTCGCCCGTTTTACTTTCACCGGTACCCATGGTATTTGGCAGTTCACAGCGATCCTCACGGCCCGTGGTTGCTTAGTTAATTCTTTTAATCTTGTCCCCCTGTTTTTTCCTTTTTTCCAATCTGCCTCGCTCTCAATCAATGCAGACTCATAATAATCCTTTTGGTCATTTTTATGCCTAATGTTCTATTTCAAAGATTATTTAGTGTATCTGTATTCTATTTTACCTTATACCAATATACTGTGCATCTTTTTTATTCTTTAACACAGTTTATTTGTTGGGTCCAACTCCCTTGCCATTTAAGCAAGATCAGCTTGTACAGAACTGACTATACGCCTTTGCAGACATCCCAATCATGCCCATGTTTTAACAGGCAAAACTTTCAAACTCCGGGGTTAATTCCCCTGCTACTCCAACAGTCATACTGTTATATAACAATACACTAATTCACTGTGCTTATGCACTAGTGAATACATCACAGGGCCAGACACCTAGTCTGGTCCTTTTCATAACCTTTTAATCATTATTTATAAGTAATTATCAGTTATTCGTTATTCATTCCTTAATTGTCCCATTAATATTCGTCTATGTTCTACCCTTTCAATTCATTCCATTATATATATATAATTCCATGTATTCACACAGATCCTCTGTGCTAATATTTATATTTCTATTATTTAGTTATCTAATCACACTATCTATAGCAGGATTCCACAGTCTTTCCGTCCAATCCTAGTTATGTTCTTTCAAACGTATTATACATTATTATATGCCATCAGCGGTTTTCACAGATTTCTCCGGCCGGTGAGAAATATGTGAAACTATATAACAAAAAACAAAACATAAAAAAAAAATCTTCAAACGCTCCTCAACTCTCCGCACCACGGAGAGAGAAGGAAAAAAAATAAAACCACTTTTCAAACACTAAATAGCAACTCTCTTAAATCATAATCTTCTTCACAACTTCAAATACCAAAAACTTTGTCCAACACTAAAACAAAAACTCTTTTAAATCATAATTTTTATAACTTCAAATCCCAAAAACTTAAATCATAATTTTTATAACTTCAAATCCCAAAAACTTTGAACTTCAAATCCCAAAAACTTAAATCATAATTTTTTATAACTTCAAATCCCAAAAACTTAAATCATAATTTTTCATAACTTCAAATCCCAAAAACTTAAATCATAATTTTTATAACTTCAAATCCCAAAAACTTAAATCATAATTTTTTATAACTTCAAATCCCAAAAACTTAAATCATAATTTTTCATAACTTCAAATCCCAAAAACTTAAATCATAATTTTTATAACTTCAAATCCCAAAAACTTAAATCATAATTTTTATAACTTCAAATCCCAAAAACTTTGTACTTCAAATCCCAAAAACTTAAATCATAATTTAATTTTTTTTTTTTATAACTTCAAATCCCAAAAACTTTTTCAAACACTTAAACAGCAACTTCCGTATAAACACATTAAATCAACCACTATTGTTTAAATCATAATCTGTTGTATACATTCTCAGTGGTACTTTTTTCCACAGACCCAAACCTGATTCTGGGCAGGTACTTCTTTCCCGTTCTGTTAGAATTATACACACAGCCAATAACTAAAATTAAAAATCCGTGCCACACCAAGAAAAGAAAAAACAAATAAACTCGAAAACTTTTTTATAACTTCAAATCCCAAAAACTTTGAACATCAAATCCCAAAAACTTAAATCATAATTTGTATAACTTCAAATCCCAAAAACTTTGTACTCCGAATCCCAAAAACTTAAATCATAATTTTATAACTTCAAATCCCAAAAACTTTGTACTCCGAATCCCAAAAACTTAAATCATAATTTTATAACTTCAAATCCCAAAAAACTTTGTACTCCGAATCCCAAAAACTTAAATCATAATTTTATAACTTCAAATCCCAAAAACTTTGTACTCCGAATCCCAAAAACTTAAATCATAATTTTATAACTTCAAATCCCAAAAAACTTTGTACTCCGAATCCCAAAAACTTAAATCATAATTTTATAACTTCAAATCCCAAAAAACTTTGTACTCCGAATCCCAAAAACTTAAATCATAATTTTATAACTTCAAATCCCAAAAACTTTGTACTCCGAATCCCAAAAACTTAAATCATAATTTTATAACTTCAAATCCCAAAAAACTTTGTACTCCGAATCCCAAAAACTTAAATCATAATTTTATAACTTCAAATCCCAAAAACTTTGTACTCCGAATCCCAAAAACTTAAATCATCATTTTATAACTTCAAATCCCAAAAAACTTTGTACTCCGAATCCCAAAAACTTAAATCATAATTTTATAACTTCAAATCCCAAAAAACTTTGTACTCCGAATCCCAAAAACTTAAATCATAATTTTTATAACTTCAAATCCCAAAAAACTTTGTCCAACACTAAAACAAAAACTCTTTTAAATCATAATCTTTTTTGTAACTTCAAATCCCAAAAACTTTGTCGAACACTAAAACAAAAACTCTTTTAAATCATAATCTTTTTTATAACTTCAAATCCCAAAAACTTTGTCCAACACTAAAACAAAAACTCTTTTAAATCATAATCTTTTTTTGTAACTTCAAATCCCAAAAACTTTGTCCAACACTAAAACAAAAACTCTTTTAAATCATAATCTTTTTCATAACTTCAAATACAAAAATCTTTTTCCAGAAATTCTACCCAGTTAAATACGCTTCTTTTTCATCCCATTGGCCACATTCATTCATCCACACATTCTGAATTTTGTGCCGAATACCAGCCGATACCGTCCATACATTTAAAAAAATTGTTAATTCTAGGTTTTTTAGAAAGTTTATACCAGCATTTTCTGACCATTGGAGCTGGCCGGAGGGAGGATATTAGGGGTGCAGCGGTTCAGGCAGCCCACGGTTCGGTTTCGGTTTATGTTAACAGTCCTTGCTTCGACACCTACCCTCATAAAAGGATCAGTACCAACAGCATGGACCCGGCAACTGCACACGACTCAGCGGTAAGTGACGTTAATCTTTATGTTATTTATATTTGTCTACAAGTATGATCTTTGCATGGGCCAAGTATTTAGGTTAGCACTGGTGTGACTCCGTGTTACGGAGCTCTATTAGTATCGTAATACATTTTTCCTGTTTATGTTTTCAGATTTTTCAAGCAATGCACCTGAAACTGTTCAACGACATCTCCCGAAGACGCAGGGTCCTTCATTGAGCCAGCAATAGTGCATAAATGTTCTTTATCCTCCTGGGACCCTAGGGTCACATATGGGGACCTACTTCCCTGACTTCCCCAAAACCAAAGAAAGTTATTAAGCTTTACTCTGAGACTTCCAGTCCTCAAGGGAGGACTGGTATATCCATCTAGTAGTGAATAATCATCCCAAACTACTCATGCTGCACTCACAAAACAGCGGAGATATCAACCAAACGCTTCTATGGAAGCTTCCCAACTAGATGTCACCAATGTACTGATAATGGTAGAATTTGTATGGTTGACTCATGTTTAAAACCCTTCTCCCAGTCCAGCCCTGTTATGAGTGTTAGTATGTAGTGATTCTGTTTAGAAGCGCAGTGGTGATGATTTATGGGCCTAAGTTGAGATCTCTGTCCAGACGACTTTTTTTTTTTTTTTTTTTTCCTATCCGGAGAGGCCCATATGCCCTCCCCTCCTACACGTCATTCCAGCAGCCAATCAGCACAGAGCCTTATCATAGACACGCCCCTTTGAATCAACCAGCCAATCAGCACAGAGCCTCATTACCATAGTCACGCCCCTTGGAATCAACCAGCCAATCAGATCATAGTCACGCCCCTCGAAATCCACCAGCCAATCAGCACAGAGCCTCATTACCATAGTCACGCCCCTCGAAATCCACCAGCCACCCATTCCCTCAGAGTTCAGCAACGAGGCGGCTGGAAGACAAATCTCCCTTATCCTGAATCACAGTCCCGTGTCAGACCGACGCTGAGCCCGCAGCGCGAGGGGGGCCCACCCCGCGTCCGCTAGCCAAGCACCGGCCCCTTATCACGGAACCACAACCGAGCTTTAATTTTTCCATTGCTGATATAAACTGTTTATGCTGATCAAATGCAATGTGTGCATGTGCTGAGCCTACTCTGAAACTTCTATGGAAACAGCATTCCCGTAGCCCCATCATGGAAGAGATAAGATAAGAGAATCCTCCCTCCACTTTGAAAAAGCAATAAAACTTCTCACACACACACACAACTGCCTCTTTAATCTTAACAACTCAGTCGTAGGTATACACTGATGGATGCCGCGGGGGCACGGACCGCCCCGACGCTAAGCGGATGACTGTCCTCCCGCTTCCGCGAAACTTATCGTAAATAATTACAATTATTATTATTTATAATACCCATAATAGTACAAAGTATCCTGATATAGAGCGAAACCAGATAGAGCGAAACTACCGGAGTCAAATTCCTTGTTGGACAATGTTCGAATCACAGTCCCGCGTCGGACCGAGGCAGAGCCCGCAGCGCGGGGGTGCACCACCCCGCGCCGCGGAACCCGCAGCGGCCACGATCACGGAACCACAACCGAGTCTAATATGGGAGACTTAAAATAAAAAAATGGGTGAGATCCGCCTCAATTCTCTCGTGTCATACCGAAGATTTAAAGCCGTGAACCTATTTCCTCAAACTCCCCCCCGCCACAGGCACGATCATGACCCTGAGTTAAAAGAGTTAAAAGGCGGCGTGTCTAATTTAATTGTTAGGGGAGTTTGCTCGAGACTAGGAGTCTGCCTTTATTTATTTGCCACAGCAACTATTATTTATTTATTTATCTATTCATTTATTTTTTCCGATCATAATCGGCCAGCGGAAACCCAGCCCCCGAGCCGCTCGGCAGGCGTTCCTCCCGCCGAGCGGGAGGCTCCATTCCTCCCACCACTCTCAAACAATAATTTCAAACAGGAAAAACTCTGTTCAACTATTTTTCACTCCCTGATCTAACCCCGAAGATTTAACGCGGTCCTTATCTACCCTCTGTTTTAAACTCCCTCCGCTCCGCTCCGTGTGAGAGGAAGCAGGCCGGGCAGAGCGGCGCTCCGCTCCGCTAACGGCAGCGCAAACACTCTGATTTTAAAACATAAATTTAATGACAAAACCGAAAATCCGTAGCACACAAGGGCAAATTTAACCGCAGAGGGCGAACTAAACTGTTTTTAATTTTACATCGAGAACCGCTGCAACCTCTTTTCTCCTTTTCCTCTCTTTTTTCTTTTTTTTTTTTCTTTAAAAAAAAGAAAAAAGATTTATCTCCTACCTCCCACCGGGATCCGTAAGTCCTGAAATCCGGTAACTTTCTCCTGAAGCTCGGCTCGCCAAATGTAGAGAAAATCCTTTTTGGGATCTCCACAATAATCCTAAATTTTCCATTATTCCAAATCGTCTAAGTTTTTCCTTCATCCGTGGACTTGAAGAAAACACAGGAGTCAAAGTTTCGGCTGGCATTCGTCCAACAAATACTGTGGAGGTCCTTTATTCCAAAAAAAGTACAAGACGTCCACAGGAGAGCATCGCATGTTCCGCGGTCCAAGGAAAACTCTGAAATTTTTATCTCCGGAACATGGCTTTTATAGGCAGATAAGAGACATATGACAATAAATGCATTATTTTCTCTTTTACGATTCTACACATCTGTTCAGCAACTTCTTTGAAGTTCTTTCTTTGCATCCTTATCATCACTAGAAAACTGCCGCTTAGGAAAATGAGGCTTCTTTGCTCATTTACTATAATCATTCATTATTTTGCCTCTTTGCCACAGTTGCTCAAGGCCATTGGCTTGCAAGTGCAGCGGACTTCCCCCTCCCTTACCCGTGTGTGTGTGTCCGGCCAGTGTTTTTTTCCACTCTCTCTGTCTCTCTCTCCACTCTCAATATTAGTCTTAGTTAAATGTTTTACTTAGGTGTTAGATGATTATAAAATATTCACATAATTATATAAAAATATCCTCAACAACGTATCACACAAAACGGGGCCCTATGAGCTTGTAAATGTATTTATTATTTATTTTTATTATTAATTTACACATAACAAAAAAAAAAAAATGTTTGAAAGCCGAGGGCCCCCATTGGCTCCAGGGCCCTGGGCACATGCCCACTTTGCCCATGCGGTAATCCGTCTATGAATGGCAGGTAAAAACTCCCCTAGTGGGAGAAAAACCTTAAGCCAAACAGTGGCAAGAAAAACTCCCCTTTAGGAGGGAAGAAACCTGGACCAGGACCTGGATCATAATGGGGGACCCTCCTGCCGAGGGCCAGACTGGGGGGTCAGGGACGGCAACAGCACAGCAGGCAGCTGGAAGCAGCAACGGGATGACCGGGGGTGGGGACCGCAGGCCAGCACGCAGCTCCCGAAGCTCCGGCCCAATCAGCAAGTCCCAGGTTGGGGTGCAGGGTCGGGGAAAGGTTGAGAAGGGGCAGGGCCAGGGAGAGGAGTCTTGACGGACAAACCTCTCCCCCGCCTGAAAGGGGCCGTTACCCTGCCCCTCTCACTCCCACACTGCAGGATCCGGTGTTGTGCATTCAGAGATGCTCTTCGCCACCGGCAGAGGATGCTGCACCATGTACAAAAGAGAAAAAAGAGAAGAGAAGGGGGGGCACAAGAAACTACAGGAGCAACTCTAACACACTAGAGTTTACACTACCTAGAGATTTACCAACACCAGCTAGAGGTTTACTAAACACTAACTATAGGCTTTACTAAACAGAAAGGTTTTAAGTTTAGTTTTAAAGGTGGAGGTGGTGTCAGCCAACTTCTTCCAAGATTCAGGTGCTGGACGGACTTTCTGGTAAACTTGGGCATCTCTCCGTTTGCTCCAGCTCTGTGAACGTTTAATCGCTGTGTTAAGTAAAGACGCAGAGATTATGTTTGTTATTGTGACTCTTACTTGTTATCATATCTTTTTTTAAATTCTGATTAAATAAATGGTAACAGGAAAGACTTCTGCCTGTCATCACCTTTTATCCAGGTCTGTGTGGAGGGGAACATTGCCAGTGGGAAAACAACTTGTCTGGAGTATTTCAGCAAAACAAGTAACATAGAGGTACCGATAGTCCTGATCCTCCGACTGAACACTCTCAGGCCTGTTAGATTGCAGATAAATCAGTGTTAAATGTTGGTTCCTCTCTCATCCCGGTCATCTCAGGTCGTTACAGAGCCAGTGTCTAAGTGGAGGAATGTCCGCGGACACAACCCTCTGGTAAGTCACATGACTGCATCCCTGCACATGCTTGATTACAGGCTTTTAAAACAACTCCAGGTCGAAAATTAAGAGAACACGTTAATCACTTTTAAAGTAAAAAGGAAGAGCGGCTTTAAACAAGTGCAAAGATGTGTAAAAGTATTATAATAAAAGTTAATTTGACTCTTATTGATTTTAGTTTTTAGTGATATAGTATCAACTTCCTTATTCTAACGGTGATTTAAGCACAACACGCTCAGGTTTTGTCAGGTTAAAGCAGTGCAGCTCTGAGGGCAACTGCAGCAAACCAAGTCAGTCAAAACTAGCTTTAAACAAGTGCGTCGGACATTTGTCCGGCTAGCCATGAGGCCAGAGTTATGCATGTTCTCAGAGTATTTGTTCAGGAACAGATGATGGATCGTTTTAACCCTGCACAGTGTTTACATCCACAAAAAAAGCGGATTAACAGTCCCCCTCCAAATGATAAATCTGAACTCTTTGAGCCTGAAGTGTCTGTCCCTGCAGGCGCTGATGTACCAGGACCCAGAGCGCTGGGGCATCACTCTGCAGTCGTATATCCAGCTCACCATGCTGGACAGGCACCTGTCGGCCCCCGTAAGTCTGCTGCAGCTGGACATGTAGTTGTGGTGCTGTACTATAATGTATCCTGACCATGTACTGAGATTTTTTCCCTGGTTTCAGTCGACTTCAGTCAAGATAACGGAGAGGTCCATCTTCAGCGCCCAGTACATCTTTGTGGAGAATCTCTTCAGAAGGTACATTTACCAGCGGCATTTCTATTTAATCTAACTTTAAGAGGAAGTGAAGCGTTAAAATGTAATTTATATTTTAGGAATTATCAAGACATAGCACAAAAAACTAATTTCGCGTGGGAAGAGAGAACAGAGAGAATGAAGAACAGAGAAAGGAGAGACACAGACATAACAAAGACATAACCAGCACAACAAACTACAAGAACGATGGACAACAATAATGATAATAATAATAATAATAAAAGTAGTATGGACACTAATCCCTTATCTGAGGTCCAGTAGAACCAGTATGGACACTAATTCCTTATCTGAGGTCCAGTAGAACCAGTATGGACACTAGTCCCTTATCTGAGGCCATAAGAAGGTCATTCGTAACTCGAACCAGTGCTGTCTCTGTGCTATGATGCATTCTGAACCCTGACTGAAAAACTTCAAACAGATCATTTCTATACAAATAGTCACATAACTGGCTTGCAACAACTCTTTTTATTTTTATATATAAATGTAAGATTGGAAATTGGTCTATAATTAGCTAAAATGTCTGGGTCAAGAGAAGGTTTTTTAAGTAAAGGTTTAATTACTGCCACTTTGAAAACCTGTGGTACATATCCTAAACTTAGGGATAAGTTAATTTGGTCCAGTATTGTCGTACCAATAAGAGAAAAAAACATTTTTGAATAGTGGAGTCGGGATGGGGTCTAACATACATGTGGTTGATTTAGCTCTATTAACGAGTGAGGTCAGCTCAGGGAGGTCTATAGGATCAAAACAGTCTAGAGACAAGTCAGAGCCTAGGGAAGTCGCTAAAGCTGAAGAAACACCTACAACCGGCTGGTTGATTTCTTCTCTAATTCTCATGATTTCACTGTTAAAGAAGCTCATAAAGTCTTCACTACTGAGAGCTGCAGGAATGCACGGCTCAACAGAGTTGTTACTTTTGTTATCCTTTTTTTATTTTTTTATCAACGATGAATAATAAGCAATGATGATTTTCTGGCCCCCTTTACTTTCTCCCAGTGGAAAAATGCCAGAGGTGGACTACGCTGTTCTGGATGAGTGGTTTGATTGGATCATAACAAACATCTCCATCCCGGTTGACCTTATTGGTAAGAACTGCTGAAGCAGAAATACAGAAACATGTTTAATGAAGATGAGAGTGGCACTACGGTGGGAGTGCTTTACTCTTTAGGAATTATAAATATCCTTTTTGTATGTATTTTGTATAAAAGTGTGTTTCTGGGGTATTTCTGACAAATGTCCATCAAGTTTGTCTTCTTCCACCTGTTGAGTTGACAGGACTTGGTCCGTTAATCATTAGTATATGACACACAGCATTGATCTGCTAAAGTAATTCCAGGGTCTCACCTGAGTTCTGAAAGACCTTGAATTGAATTGAATTTTTAAAATTTTGTAACAGTTGTTACAAAACACAGTTGTAATAAATGTAAATAAGAAAAAAAAAGACAAAAATATAAATAAAAACAGGCATCCATCATAACTAACATGCTCGAAAAGGAGCAGGAAGAAGTGGTAAAAACAATAAATTCCCGTTGATGACGTTTTTGTGTAAAGCTGATTTATGGTTCTGCGTTAAATCCACGCACAACGGGAAGGAAGGAAGGAAGGAAGGAAGGAAGGAAGGAAGGAAGGAAGGAAGGAAGGAAGGAAGGAAGGAAGGAAGGAAGGAAGGAAGGAAGGAAGGAAGGAAGGAAGGAAGGAAGGAAGGAAGGAAGGAAGGAAGGAAGGAAGGAAGGAAGGAAGGAAGGAAGGAAGGAAGGAAGGAAGGAAGGAAGGAAGGAAGGAAGGAAGGAAGGAAGGAAGGAAGGAAGGAAGGAAGGAAGGAAGGAAGGAAGGAAGGAAGGAAGGAAGGAAGGAAGGAAGGAAGGAAGGAAGGAAGGAAGGAAGGAAGGAAGGAAGGAAGGAAGGAAGGAAGGAAGGAAGGAAGGAAGGAAGGAAGGAAGGAAGGAAGGAAGGAAGGAAGGAAGGAAGGAAGGAAGGAAGGAAGGAAGGAAGGAAGGAAGGAAGGAAGGAAGGAAGGAAGGAAGGAAGGAAGATTCCGGTTGATGAGGTTTTTGTGTAACAAACATGGCGGATCTGAGTCATTCCAGTTTTGCAGTACAGGTGTACTGATTTAATTGTTTTTTATTAATTCAATTTAATTGGTGTAGTTTAGTAGCATTTAGTATCTTTTAGAGCAGTGTTTTGGCTCCAAAGACTGAATGTGGTGATAGATTTATAGTTACAAAGGTGGAGTTGAATTGGTATTTTTTTTAATTGTCATTTTTATCGTTATCGGGATAAATGGCAGAAATTATCGTGATACATTTTTTAGTCCGTACCGCCCATCCCTAATATATATATATGTATCTATATATGAACCCCGTTGGAGTCCAGCTCCCGCTGAGGCTGGTTGACCCGCTGGTTGACCCGCAGGTTGACCCGCAGGTTGACCCGCAGGTTGACCCGCAGGTTGACCCGCAGGTTGACCCGCAGGTTGACCCGCTGTCCCAGAGACGCCTGTATGATTGATTTGTTCTGTTAAACCCAGACAAGTGAAAACATGCTGCAACCAGTGAGATGGAGAGCAGAGGTTCTGTCTGGGCCTTTTGTAATGTGTGTTCTGTGGTGTTTCCTCTGGTCCAGTTTACCTGCAGACGTCTCCGCAGATCTGCCATGACCGGCTGAAGCAGCGATGCAGAGAAGAGGAGAGCGTCATTCCTCTGGTGAGGCTTCAGCTTCAGGGCCGGCCCGGGTCCAGAACTGTGACTTCTGAAAGTCATTCCACTTTTATAACAGCAAATATGTGAAATGCTTAGTCTAATCCGGTATCCAGTTCCAGCCCCTGGATACTGGTTCTTCCAGTTTAACCTGAACAGAAGCGTCAGAACGCTGGCAGCAGATTCCAGAATCAAACAAGATTTTTTTGCTTGTAATGAGAAGATAAATCTTGTCCCACTGGCAGATTTTTCTACTTATTTCAAGTGAAAATTTACTCGAAACAGGTGAAAATTGTCAAATAACAAGTTATTTTTCTGGTAATGACTCTTGTTTTAAGTGTAATGAGATTTTTTGACTAAAAATGAGACATTTTAACTAGAAATAAGACAAATATACTGGGTAAGGTTTTGAGTTTTTGCAGTGTAGCGGCCTGCGGGTGGCCGGATCCGTGGCTGGGCCGTGGCTGAAGTGACTGTGCTGTGTTTGTGTGCTCGTGTATCAGGAGTACCTGGAGTCCATCCACCAGCTGTACGAGGACTGGCTGGTCCGGGGCAGCTCCTCACCGGTCCCTGCACCGGTACTGGTGAGTCGGGCTCACCTGGGGACATGGAGAGAAACCTCGCTGGAACCCGTAGTTTCTGTTTGAGTTTTAACCTTCAATGTTTTACCAGGTGATTCCTGCTGACGGCGACCTGCAGACGATGCTGCAGCAGTACGAGGAGCACCGGGACACCATCCTGACCCCCCGCAGCCTCTGACCACGGCAGTTACCACTACTGCTCTCCTACCAGCCTTTTGTTACAACATTCATTTAAACTCAATTTTATTTATTGTACAAGTTCATACTTCTCATGAACTAGTTCAAAGTTCAGTTCACATAGTTTAAAAATAAATAGTTCACCATTTTCACTTTGAACTAGTTCAAATTCAGTTCATTTCAATATCTCCAACAATGTAGTCCATTATCAGTGTTTCTACCTGTTGCAGGTAAATCCTCCCCCTGAAGGAGCAGCAGTGGGACTGGGGTCGTTTGGGTTGTTGGGTCTTCTTGGTCTTTCCTGATAACTTTGTTTGATTGTCAAGGACTTGCAGATATTTTCTCACGCTGGACGGATGCTTTAACTCCACATGACGTTTACAATGTGAAGTTGACGGAGACGCTCGGACTTGTTTTCTCAGCGCAGGTGGACATAATTTACACAGAAAAATTATATTTTTACCATCAGACTCTTTGGGAGACGATGTGTAAAATTCCTGCAGATAATAATAAGGATCATCATCTGACGTCTCGCTGACGCTGCGTCTGCATCGTCTCTCTCTTCACTGGTCATGTAAAGACTGCACCGGGCTCGGGCCGCCGTTGCCATGGAGCTGGAGCCCGTTGCTATGCTAGTGTGTGCACTGCATTGTGGGTAATGTAGTGAGAAGTCGTCGTCGAGTATTTTAAATGTGGGCAGTGACAATATACAGCTGCTGCAGCAGTGCATGTCTCATATCAGGAGAAGGAGGATTATTCCGTAATTAGAATCAGAATCAGGTTTATTGGCCACGTCAGGTCAAACAAGACATGGAATTTGACTCGGTTACTTTCGCTCACTGTACAGTAAATAGGTAAATGACAGCTCTTATTAACATATATACAATTTTAAAAAAGTGAAAGGTGCAGCAGTATGAGTTAGACATGGTTATTGAAAGGTACATTGTTACAACATATGACTGTGATTATTATTATTATTATTATTATTATTGCACAGTGATTGATTACTCTGAGACTGAGTGATGAGAGTTCATCAGAGCAACAGCTTGGGGGAAGAAACTGTCTCTAGTCTGGAGGTTTGGGTGAACAAGTTCACGTTCAAGTTCTTTATTAGAAAATATGTTCAGCGTTCTCACAGAAATGAACGTGTTCAATGAACGCGTTCATTTGAACTCGTTCATGCACAACACTGCATATAGCGTCTATTATAACACAAGTTGTCTCCAGGATCTTTCCAGAGACCAGAACATAAACCCCCCAGCAACTGTTACATAAACAATGGCAGGTAAAAACTCCCCTGGTGGGAGAAAAACCTTCAAAAACTCCCCTTTAGGAGGAAGAAACCTGGACCAGGACCTGGATCATAAGGGGGTAGAAACCTGGACCCGGACCTGGATCATAAGGGGGGGACCCTCCTGCTGAAGACCAGCTATATACTGTAACTTCAACATACCCCATTTCCTGAACTGGGTTAAGTCATTCATGAGTTTTCATCCATAATTCAGTGCTGACATGTTCACAGTAGTTGCTGTTCAGTTGCTGAGTGAAAAATACTCTTAAGACCAAATGAACCATTCCACTGTCAGCTTCCTTTAAAGGGTTCTACTTTTCTAAATGAAATGGCTTTTTGAAAATGTATTAAAGTGTTTTGTTCTATACTGACCTGGTCTCTTTACTCCTTTTAACGTGTTATATGTTCAGTTCTCTCCGTAGCTGAGCATGTGGCCGGTGCCTGACGTCTGAGGTTCTTCCTCTGTGTCTGAACAAGTATTGAACCTTAGAGCAGCGTAGTGGCTTGGTTATCCGTGGCCGTGGGCTGCTGCTCCAGATCCCAGCAGGTTTGAACCTTCGAGCCCTGTAGTGGCGTGGTTATCCGTGGGCTGCTGGTCCAGATCCCAGTAGGTTTGAACCTTAGAGCCCTGTAGTGGCCTGGTTATCCGTGGGCTCCTGCTCCAGATCCCAGCAGGGGCCCAGGCTCACGTGGGTTTTCTTCCAGTACTGGTTTCCAAACAAACACGTCCAGCGGAAAGCTGAGTGAGAATTGTCCAGATGTGTGTGTGGTTGGGTGTAAGTGGCCCTGCACTGGTGATGGCTACTCCGACGGAAAAAACAAAACCAAAATAAAATAAACAGAGAAATTTGCTTTTACTCCAGGGCGGGCACGGCTGACTCCGTGGGCGGGAACGGCCCCCCCAATGCCACCGGGTCTGAGCTGATGTCACATCTTGACTCAGACGTCTGACTCCAACCCCCCGACCAATCGGTGGCCTGTAGTGTGATGATGTCAGATACAGCCGACTCAGCAGCTTAGAACCTCGGCAGAATAGTTACAGAAAAGTATCTACTCGGCACGTTAGACCCCTAGTGGGAAAGAACCAAACCGAGTGGAGGCGAGTCGAGCCGAGCTGAGTAGGTACTAGTGGAAAAGCAGTATGCAGCATCTGCTTTTCTACTTTTCTCCTCGATGAAGAACCAAAACATCTCACAGGAGTGTCTTACTGACGGACACCAGACATAATGAACCAGCATCCAAGAAGAGACGCCAGGTATCTGGCTTGGACACATCAGATTAGATCAGTGTGTAGCAAACTGAGCCATAATTAACGTTTTCTTTATGCACTTGCTACTCCAAGGCATGGGCTTGAATGGTTGATATTTGGCTGCAAGGCTGCAAATAGACAAGAGGTATACGGTTTTTATTTCAAATTTTATTTAATAAATGAATGCCATTGATGCGTTTTTTGATTTGAAATTTGATTTTGAATGTCTGCACTATTAGGTTATAATATATTGGTAATTAGCGTTGTTTGCTCCATATTCAATGTTAAAGCAAATCTTGTTTGGGTCCATATTAAAAGGTTAATTTGTTCAATTTTGGCCCTTGACTTTGTTCAAGCTTTAAAGGAGCTTGAGGCAGGATTTATGAAAAAAATTCGTAAACGTTTTAAGTTTTCTAGTAATAATGTCAGATGAAGCGTTCCAAACCAAAAACAATGAGCCCTCTAGTGTATCTCTCCGTTGCCTTGAACAGGCTTGTAACACCTGCCAATGTAATAATGCCCACAAACGTAATAAACCACAAACTTAATAAAAATATGCAGCTTTTAATGTAATAATCCTGCAAATGTAATACATTTCCCAAAAACGTAATAGTCGCTGCCTACTACAAACGTAACACGCGATTTCCCACAAATGTAATAACTATTACGTTTGTAGAGATTTATTAAGTTTGTGGGGAAGTGAAAATCTTCAACTTTCAATGTTGTAATAACTTCCCACAAATGTAATAATGCAATGAATAATGGTTGTTGGTATGTATATATATGTTACGGTTAATGTAGAAAAACGGTTATTTTGCAAACTAGCCGGTTAATGTGTAAATTATAATAAAACCCATCCGCACTCTCGCAGCCTGCCCTGCATAATTAATGCAGTGGATGTGTCAGACCCGACACTTTTTCGGGGAGTGTAACGTTAGGCCAACTGAACTGTAGGCTATTCTGTAGTAACTGGACTCTATCTACCAAATGAATTACGTTTGCTTAGTTTGTTTTGGTTTAATCAATTTGTGCAAAAATGGAGGAGGAGGAGAGACCTCATCTCATCATGCGCTTCGGGTTTGCGCGATTCGGGTTTAGGAGCGGGTTTAGGAGTTCACAAACGCCAATCATGAGGAGGAATACATCAAGGACCGTTACGTCGCCCGGATCGGCGTCACCGGGGCCCCGCCCTGGAGCCAGGCCTGGGGTCGGGGCTCGCTGGCGAGCGCCTGGTGGCCGGGTCTTTGCCCGTGGGACCCGGCCGGGCTCAGCCCGAAACAGCGACGTGGGCCCGCCTTCCTGTAGGCCCACCACCCGCAGGAAGGTCCATGAAAGGCCGGTGCAATGTGGGCTGGGTAGCAGTCGTGGCAGGGTGCCTCGACGACCCAATCCCTGGACCAAAACCCTCACAGTGGGGACATGGAATGTCACCTCGCTGGGGGGGGAAGGAGCCGGAGCTTGTGCGTGAGGTTGAGAGATACCGGCTAGAGATAGTTGGGCTCACCTCCACACATAGCTTGGGCTCTGGAACCCAGCTCCTTGAAGGGGGCTGGACCCTCCACTACTCTGGAGTTGCCCAGGGTGAGAGGCGGCGGGCTGGTGTGGGCTTGGTTATAGCCCCTCAGCTCAGTCGTCATGTGTTGGAGTTCACCCCGGTGAACGAGAGGGTCGCTTCCCTGCGCCTTCGGGTCGGGAAAAGGTCTCTCACTGTTGTTTGTGCCTACGGGCCGAACAGCAGTGGGGAGTACCCGGCCTTCTTGGAGTCCCTGGGAGGAGTACTTGATGGTGCTCCAACTGGGGACTCCATTGTTCTACTGGGGGACTTCAACACTCACGTGGGTAATGACAGTGATACCTGGAGAGGCGTGATTGGGAGGAACGGCCTCCCCGATCTGAACCCGAGCGGTGTTTTGTTTTTGGACTTCTGTGCTAGTCACAGTTTGTCCATAACGAACACCATGTTCAAGCATAAGGGTGTCCATCAGTGCACGTGGCACCAGGACACCCTAAGCCGGAGGTCAATGATCGACTTTGTTGTTGTTTCATCTGGCCTTCGGCCGCATGTCTTGGACACTCGGGTGAAGAGAGGGGCTGAGCTGTCAACTGATCACCACCTGGTGGTGAGTTGGATGCGCTGGCGGAGGAGGAGGTTGGACAGACCGGGCAGACCCAAACGGATTGTGAGGGTCTGTTGGGAACGTCTGGCCGAGCCCTCTGTCAGGGACATCTTCAACTCCCACCTCCGAGAGAGCTTCTCTCGGATCCCGGGGGAGGCGGGGGACATGGAGTCCGAGTGGACCATGTTCTCTGCCTCCATTGTCGACGCGGCGGCTCTAAGCTGTGGACGCAAGGTCTCCGGTGCCTGTCGTGGCGGCAATCCTAGAACCCGGTGGTGGACACCGGAAGTACAGGATGCCGTCAGACTGAAGAAGGAGTCTTACCGGGCTATGTTGGCCGGTGGGACTCCTGATGCAGTAGATGGGTACCGGCAGGCCAAGCGAGCCGCGGCTCGGGCAGTCTTGGAGGCAAAAACTCGGGTCTGGGAGGAGTTCGGGGAGGCCATGGAGGAAGACTTTCGGTCGGCCTCGAGGAAATTCTGGAGGACCGTTCGGCGCCTCAGAAGGGGGAAGCAGTACTCTGCCAGCACCGTTTATGGTGCGGGTGGGGAGCTGTTGACCTCGACTGGGGACATCGTCGGATGGTGGAAGGAATACTTCGAGGATCTCCTCAACCCGACTGACATGCCTTCCACTGAGGAAGCAGAGAGTTGGGGCTCGGAGGCGTGCTCATCCATCACCCAAGCCGAGGTCACTGAGGTGGTTCGTAAGCTCCTCGGTGGCACCGGGGGTGGATGAGATTCGCCCTGAGTACCTCAAGTCTCTGGATGTCGTAGGGCTGTCTTGGTTGACACGCCTCTGCGACATTGCATGGAGGAAGGGGACAGTACTGCTGGGGTGGCAAACCGGGGTGGTGGTCCCTCTGTTTAAAAAGGGGGACCGGAGAGTGTGTTCCAACTACAGGGGGATCACACTTCTCAGCCTCCCTGGGAAAGTCTACGCCAGGGTACTGGCGAGGAGAATACGGCCGATAGTTGAACCTCGGATTCAGGATGAACAATGCGGTTTTCGTCCCGGTCGTGGAACACTGGACCAGCTCTATACCCTCCGCAGGGTGCTCGAGGGTTCATGGGAATTTGCCCAACCAGTCTACATGTGTTTTGTGGATCTGGAGAAGGCATTTGACCGTGTCCCTCGTGCCATTCTGTGGGGGGTGCTGAGTGAGTATGGAGTCCGGGGCCCTCTATTAAGGGCTGTCCGGTCTCTGTATGATCGAAGCAGGAGTCTGGTTCGCATTGCCGGCAGTAAGTCAGACTTGTTCCCAGTGCATGTTGGACTCCGGCAGGGCTGCCCTTTGTCACCGGTCCTGTTCATAATTTTTATGGACAGGATTTCTAGGCGCAGCCAGGGGCCGGAGGGGATCCGGTTTGGGGACCTCAGGATTTCATCTCTGCTTTTTGCAGATGATGTTGTCCTGTTGGCTTCATCAGACCGGGACCTCCAGCATGTGCTGGGGCGGTTTGCGGCCGAGTGCGACGCGGCAGGGATGAGAATCAGCACCTCCAAGACCGAGGCCATGGTTCTCCATCGGAAAAGGTTGGCATGCCTTCTCCGGGTGGGTGGAGAAGTCCCGCCTCAGGTGGAGGAGTTCAAGTATCTCGGGATCTTGTTCACGAGTGAGGGAACAATGGAGCGTGAGATTGACAGACGGATCAGTGCAGCGTCCGCAGTAATGCGGTCATTGTATCGGTCCGTCGTGGTGAAGAGGGAGCTGAGTCGAAAGGCGAAGCTCTCGATTTACCGGTCAATCTACGCCCCTACCCTCACCTATGGTCATGAACTTTGGGTAGTGACCGAAAGGACAAGATCGCGGATACAAGCGGCCGAGATGAGTTTCCTCCGCAGGGTGGCTGGACGCTCCCTTAGAGATAGGGTGAGGAGTTCGGTCACTCGGGAGGAGCTTGGAGTCGAGCCGCTGCTTCTTCACATTGAGAGGAGTTAGCTGAGGTGGCTTGGGCATCTGTACCGGATGCCTCCTGGACGCCTCCCTAGGGAGGTGTTCCAGGCATGTCCCACCGGGAGGAGACCCCGGGGAAGACCCAGGACACGCTGGAGAGACTATGTCTCTCGGCTGGCCTGGGAACGCCTCGGACTCCCCCCGGAAGAGCTGGAGGAAGAGCTGGAGGAAGAGCTGGAGGAAGTGTCTGGGGTGAGGGAAGTCTGGGCATCCCTGCTGAGGCTGCTGCCCCCGCGACCCGGGAACGGATAAAGCGGGAGAAGATGAGTGAGATGAGTGAATGAGTGGGTTTAGGAGCGCACCTTCCATGAGAGAGACGCAACAACTGTTTGTCTGTTTTGGAGGTGGCAAAGAGAAGAATAGATATTTCCTCTCAAAGACTGTTACACTGGATATTTGCGAGTACATTACCCAGACCTATGGTGTGCCCAAATTCAGAGCGCACAGAGCACACAGAGCGCACAGAGCAGAGAGCGCTTTGCCACCTCGGTGGCAAAGCTGTATTCTGGGGTGCCAATGACGTGATCTGTAGTTTGCATTATTTGTTTTGGAATACTCAATTTAGATATATACTGCATGGGATTTGGACTCAGAATAATGGCTATAATTGCCACGGCATGCCGGAGCATCAAGACTGGAGAGATGATTAAAAATGATGTCCGAGCTGTCATGTTAGTCTATGTCCAAAATAACACAGAAAAGCTTGTCGGATTACGCTTTAAGTTGTCATCCATCCATTCAACTGTGAATACATCAATGTCAGTTACGTGTATTGAATGGATGGATGACAACTTAAAGCGTAATCCGACAAGCTTTTCTGTGTTATTTTGGACATATACTAACATGACAGCTCGGACATCATTTTTAATCATCTCTCCAGTCTTGATGCTCCGGCATGCCGTGGCAATTATAGCCATTATTCTGAGTCCAAATCCCTATATATCTAAATTGAGTATTCCAAAACGAATAATGCAAACTACAGATCACGTCATTGGCACCCCAGAATACAGCTTTGCCACCGAGGTGGCAAAGCGCTCTCTGCTCTGTGCGCTCTGTGCGCTCTGAATTTGGGCACACCATAGGTCTGGGTAATGTACTCGCAAATATCCAGTGTAACAGTCTTTGTGAGGAAATATCTATTCTTCTCTTCGCCACCTCCAAAACAGACAAACAGTTGTTGCGTCTCTCTCATGGAAGGTGCGCTCCTAAACCCGAATCGCGCAAACCCGAAGCGCATGATGAGATGAGGTCTCTCCTCCTCCTCCATTTTTGCACAAATTGATTAAACCAAAACAAACTAAGCAAAAGTAATTCATTTCGTAGATATAGTCCAGTTACTACAGAATAGCCTACAGTTCAGTTGGCCTAACGTTACACTCCCCGAAAAAGTGTCGGGTCTGACACATCCACAGCATTAATTATGCAGGGCAGGTTGCGAGGGTGTGGATGGGTTTTATTATAATTTACACATTCACCGGCTAGTTTGCAAAATAACCGTTTTTCTACATTAACCGTAACAAATATATACATACCAACAACCATTATTCATTGCATTATTACATTTGTGGGAAGTTATTACAACATTGAAAGTTGAAGATTTTCACTTCCCCACAAACGTAATAAATCTCTACAAACGTAATAGTTATTACATTTGTGGGAAATCGCGTGTTACGTTTGTAGTAGGCAGCGACTATTACGTTTTTGGGAAATGTATTACATTTGCAGGATTATTACATTAAAAGCTGCATATTTTTATTAAGTTTGTGGTTTATTACGTTTGTGGGCATTATTACATTGGCAGGTGTTACAAGCCTGTGTGCTGCAAAATGTGCTGCAGTGCTGGGGCCGAGTTTCCCGCGCTGGGTTTCGGATGTGACGTCACATGACGCTGCATGCACGTTCTCCCCGTTCTCCCGTGCCGGCTTCGCTGTTGGCTGCAGTACCCCCAACGGCCGTCGTGGCGAAGGGTGGCGCTATAGAGTCTAATTTTTTAAAAGGAGCCTCATGCTCCTTTAACTTTTGGCCCCGTGTATTTGAGTTAGACACCCCCGGTATAGAGTAACGACAACTGTTCTCGAACAGCTGATGAGACTTACAGAGTGAAAACATTTTTATTGTTAATTTCACATTTTACTGAAGTAAACTGACTTTTTTTATCCATTAAAACAAATGTTTTTGGCAGAGATGTCCAATTATTACATAAGAGGCAAGAAAAGTGTGAAATATATTCAACAAGAATAACTATTACTTAACCTGAAAAAAAAGAACACAAGTGAAAACTATAAGTGAAAGCAGTATTCATGGGTCTCCAGTAGCTTCACAGCAATGCCGCTTTGTCCTGTTGGAACTTTAGGTCTAGAAAACAATAGAAGCCTTGTAAAATTAAACCAAGTTTAAAATGATCATAACTGTTTTTTTCCATTTAGACAATCAAGATGCAATGCCACCGTTGAAAAAAACTTGCTGTGGCCTGAAAACAATTAACCAACTATTTGAAGGCAACAAATTCAAACCCTTTTGCAGACTCAGTTTGCGCTACCACCAAAATAATTTTTTTTCGATATTAACAACTTAAGACATTACATTCAGTCTCACACAGAGTGGGACAAGATCAGAAGAGACCTCACAAATATTGAAAATTATTTTATTATGGTAATTGAGAAATGCCTACCAACTAAGAATCATGTCTCACATGTTTATGGTAATATTTCATGTGATATGTCTGATAATACACTTGATGTAAAGGAGAAATGGGAGCTTGAAATGAATGTGATAATATGGGATGGAATCTGGGAGGACGTGTGTGTGAATTGCCATTCAGGTATCAACAGTAACGTATGGAAAGAATTCGACTGGAAAACAAAAGTCAGTTTTTAGGACCCCACTAGTAGTCTCAACATTTAATAAACATCCAGTATCTCCACTTTGTTGGAGGAACTGTGGGTTGACTGGTGATCATTCACATAATCTTCTGGGACTGTCCAGTACTGGAAAGGTTTTGGCGAGATGTAAAGAAGGAGATTGAAAAGATATTGAACACTGTAATCCCTATGGATCGTATGCTATTTGTACTGGGAGTATTCCCGGACAATGTAACAAGCAGGGACAAGAAATATATGCTACGTAAACTTTTGATGAAAGACTAACTGTAAATTGGAAAAAGACACTCTCACCAACAAGAACTCAGTGAAAGATGAAACAAATCTATGTCTAAGCTGCAGATGAGAACAGACTTATTCCTGCAAAGATGGACCAGTGAAGGAATATTTAAACATGTAACCATTTAAGTGCTAACTTGAACAAATGTGACTGAAAATCCCTCTGTCAAAGATTGTTCAAAATGTCTTGATAACTATTGTAATTGTCAATTTAATAAAATAAAAAATACTTGCTGTGCATCCAGTCACCAGTTATAATCATTATGAAGTTTTTGTCTATTTTGAAACATAACATCACCAGATCCAAGTCAAAGAGCAGCCATTCACTATACCTGCAAGTTTCACTGAACTTCACAATTGCTTGACAGTGTTTCTTCAGCTTGTTTGTACATAGGTTGGCCCCATGTTTTGTGGGTAAACAGCCTGAGCCTGTTCATTTACTTTCACTCTCAGTTTCAAAGTGATGTGAATGTTTGAAGACAGGAGTAGCAGAAACGATGGAGTTGATTCCAACTCTTCAAACAAATGAAAGGGAAATAGGATTTAGTTTAACTATTAGGAACTGAGCTGAGTTTTGTGAATGCCTTCAAAAACTACTTACTTACTTTCACTTGTTTTTTTTAACGGCTGGACATACAGTATGGCACACACGGAATGGCTCTGCCAGTTAGACTTCACGGTTCTCAAGAGAAGAGGCAAACATGTAAATGGTCTCATAGTGCCATCTAAAGGTTTATGGAGATCATTTAAATAGGTTTCAGTTTGATATTTATATTGTAAATTTGGCTGTTACGATGGAGAATTAGGGCCAAACTAAGACAAAAAATTGGAAATTACGAGAATATAGTCATAATAATATGAGAATAAAGTCGTAAAATTACGAGAATAAAGTCATAATGTTGCAAGATTAAAGTCGTAATATTACGAGAATAAAGTCGTAATATTACGAGAATAAAGTCGTAATATTACGAGAATAAAGTCGTAATATTACGAGAATAAAGTCGTAATTCATGAGAACTCTAACAGGAAGAGCTTCTTCCCTCTGTGTTAAAATGAGGAATATTGAGCATCTTGTGAAGTTATATTTTGGTATTGGTTTCACAAATAAGGAAATACTTAATCTTTTGGCACATCAGCATCGAATTATTATCAGTACAAGGACTTTAAAACGATTGTGCAAACGACTGCGTCTATTTCGAAGAAGGAACCACAGACTTGGAAGAAATTGCATCTTTTGTGGAAGAGGAAAATCTTTCTGATCATCCTCATTGTTTCCTGAGAAACAACAAAACCTCTTTGAATGGCAGCAGATGGAACCACCGCTACTATACTATACTATACTATACTGTACTATACAATACTATACTATACTATACCAGAAAACCCCCCCTCCACAAAAGACGGATGTCCTCTTCCTGTTAGTTCTCAGAAATTACCACTTTATTTTCGCAATATTACGACTTTATTCTCATATTATTATGACTTTATTCTCGTAATTTCCAATTTTTTTTTGGCCCTAATACTCCGTCATAGGCTGTTGGTTGGCAATAGAAACTGTAATAATCCCAAAGCTGCTGGAACCATGAACTACATTTGTATTTAGGTCAAAATGGTGATACACAATCTTAGTTTCACACTGCTGATAATTATATTTACTGTTATATGATTCTTGCCCGCTGAATACATTTGTTGAAGTCTCTCCTTAAATCTCAGACTGTTTAATGAGCAAACTTGATGGCTGCATAACTAAAAATCTTTATTTGCTGTATATCAGATTATTTAATAGTACAATGCAACAGTGTAAAATACATTAATAAACATATAGTTGTATTGCTGCGTGGCTGGCGTGTGCCGGGGCTGCTGAGGGGACCAGAGTGCAGGGTCAGCGTGCCTGGGACCGGGGCCTCTCCCAGCCGGGTCTGGGCGTGGCCTTCACCGTGTATTTCACTGGCTGCAGGACCACGCCGAACTTGCCCTCCAGACTGGGAAGAGAGTGGTTGGGCGGGACAGAAAGGGTGAAGCGCTGTAGGATCCATGACAGGAAGAGGAAGAGTTCCATCTTGGCCAAGGCCTCGCCCAAGCAGACCCTGATCCCGACCCCGAACGGCAGGTAGCTGGACGACGGGATGCTCAGACCGGTGCCTTTGCTGTTCAAGAACCGGCCTGTGGAGAAATTACAGAAGGATGTGACATAAGTCCTCGCGCTTAGAGCTCATTAGCAGGTTGTCATGTAAAAAAAAAAAAAAAATGCTATTTTTATACAACACAAACGAAAAAGAATCTACTTTCTGAAATTCTGAATATTAATGCCAGATGCTGGTAATGAAAAAATGACCAGCATCTGGCATTAATATTTATTCAATTCAATTCAATTTTATTTATATAGCGTCTAATACAACAGATGTTGTCTCTAGACGCTTTCCAGAGACCCAGAACATGAACATGAACATAAACATAAACATAAACCCCCGAGCAATTATTACATAAACAATGGCAGGTAAAAACTCCCATAGTGGGAGAAAAGCCTTAAGCCAAACAGTGGCAAGAAAAACTCCCCTTTAGGAGGGAAGAAACCTGGACTAGGACCTGGATCATAAGGGGGGACCCTCCTGCCGAGGGCCAGACTGGGGGAGTCAGGGAAGTCAACAGCACAGCAGGCAGGTGGAAGCAGCAGCGGGATGACCAGAGGTGGGGCGCAGCAGGCAGGCACCTCAAATTTAATTTGTGGAATCTCGCTTTGTCGTACACAGTATGGGCATTTAGTCTCTGCTCTGCAGCAGTTTGAGAGGAAACACACATATATATCCAGGGCTCGGGACCCAATGGGTCCTGCCCTTCAGGCAGCAGGCCCCGCCTGCGAGATTTTTTTTTTTTTTTTTTTTGGCACCACTTGGTTCATATTAGGTATAAAGCATTGTATAATAGGTTGTTCTGAGATTTTCACACTCATAGTTAAAGGAGCATGAGGCTCCTTTTAAGAAATGAGACTCTCTAGCGCCACCCTTCACCACGACGGCCGTCGGGGGTACTGCAGCCAACAGTGAAGGGAGAACGGGGAGAACGTGCATGCAGCGTCATGTGACGTCACATCCGCAGGACAGCGCGGGAAAATCGGCCCCACAATTGCAGCACATTTTGCAGCACACAGCCTGTTCAAGGCAACGGAGAGATACACTAGAGGAATCATTCTTTTTGATTTGGAACGCTTCATCTGACATTATTACTAGAAAACGTACACGCATTCTTTTCATAAATCCTGCCTCAATCCTGCCTCATGCTCCTTTAACATTAAAACAAAAATTGCAAGTGAATCTCCAAATGTATTCTGGGTAAAATCGTTGGTCATCAACAGCCGTCTATCAATGTCATACGTCATCATGGATCACTTGTCAACAGAGCAGTAATCCTGCAGCCTAAACATGAGCGGGAGATAGAAACACAAAAGTGGAGCGATAAAACGCAAAGAAAAAGAAAAAAGGGAGCAAGAAAAAGCCAAATTGCCCAAGTTAGACGGATGTTTTGTTGGCCCTAATCCTCCTCCTGTGGGAGATGAAGCTGACGTTGTAGCAGAGATTCATCCCCGGGTCCGGACCGCCCAAAGCTGCATCATGGTCAGGGAGCAGGTTTACAGGTAGATACAGTTACAACAATCACAGACACACACTGGCAGCAAGAACATGGGAGTTTGTGGTAAATTGTTGATATAGCAGCCTGGCCGCCGAGCTTATTTCCTTCTCTGTGTCTCGGCTGTAGCGATTGATAATAGTGATGATAATAATAAGATGATAATAGTGATGATAATAGGGATGATAATAGCGACTCAGCAGCTGCAAAGGGCCGGGTCATACGCCCCGCCCCCCGGCCCGGCTCCGACATATTCCACTCCTGTATATATCTATACCCCCCCCCCCACACACACACATATACCTATACAGGACTGTCTCAGAAAATTTGAATATTGTGATAAAGTCCTTTATTTTCTGTAATGCAAAAATGTCATACATTCTGGATTCATTACAAATCAACTGAAATATTGCAAGCCTTTTATTATTTTAATATTTATTTAATATGGCTTACAGTTTAAGAAAACTCAAATATCCTATCTAAAAAAAATGGAATATTTTGGGAATCTTAATCTTAAACTGTAAACCATAATCAGTAATATTAAAATAATAAAAGGCTTGCAATATTTCAGTTGGTTTGTAATGAATCCAGAATGTATGACATTTTTGTTTTTTTAATTGCATTACAGAAAATAAAGAACTTTATCATAATATTCTAATTTTCTGAGACAGTCCTGTATATACACCCCCACACACCGGCAAAAAAACTGACTGCACTCCATGAGTGCTGGGCAGCACAAATGAAGCATGTGATCACAGATAGGAACCAGGCAGAATGACTGACCCAAGGCTGTACAGTCCTCATCCTGAAGGCCGTCAGGCAGGGGCGGTGCCATCCAACTACCGACCAATCACCTGTCAGGCATCCTAGCAGCCAAGAGAAGTAGGCACACGGCTTCTCATATTCACACAGCTCAGAAGGAAATCGGCAGGGACACTAGAGGAGCCAAGCACCAACTACTGGTTGACAAGACAGTTGGCAAGGACTGCAAGATGCCCCAAACCAATCTGTGCACTGCCCGGATCGGATGCAGGAAAAGCGCACTCATGGATACTGCTTGGTACAAAGTCAACAGGATACTGAGAGCCTGCATTAAAGTCTTGATGGAACTGTGGAAGAATACTCTGGAGGCCAATTCAAACCTAGGTAGAGAAGCCCTTGCATGACATGTACCATCGGCAGTTTGAAGAAGTAGCTGACATATAGAAATCCTACCAGTGTCTGGAAACAGCTGGACTGAAGGACACTGCAGAGGCATTAATCATAGCAGCACAGGGACATTCCTTGACCACAAGTGTGATAGAGGACACAAGACCAGACCCCAGGTACACCACACCACATGGGCTGGAAGTCCCAACTTCAAGGTGGGAGATACCTCCATCAGTGGTGGAGAAGGAAAGGGTGAAGATCAAACTCCAGCAAACTCCAGAAGAGAGCAATGGTGATTGATGTGGCGATCCTAAGTGACAGTAATATCAAGAAAAAGGAACACGAAAAACTGGAGAAGTACCAGGGCTTGAAGGAGGAGATGGAGAAAATGTGAAAGGTGAAGGCAGCAGTGGGGCTGATAGTAGTTGCAGCACTTGGAGCTGTGTCCTCCAGGCTTGGGGGCTCTAGCAGGTCTCAGGTACACCGGCAGAGATCAGAGGTCCGGAAGTGATCAGGCCCAAGAACAGAGAAAAAAATATGGCTCAGAACCCTCAAGCTCCCTGTGGGAGAAGGACCCGAACCTGCTAAATCGATACAGTTGTTTGGTTTTTCGTTTGTGGCGTTTGTGTTCACAAGGCAACCGTCTGTAGCGGTTCAAAGCTGTTAACAAATGCCATGCGCGAACCAATTGAAGAGGAAACTCCTTCCGTACCCTGGGAAAAACAACAACTATGGAGCATCGTGAGCGAGTGTGGCTAGTTTGTTTCTGTGTTTCTGTTTTCTGTGTGGATTCTGTTCTCACTGCAAACGAACCGCTCCAGGTCTGGAATGGAAGTGAGCCGAGAACCTAACCCTAACCTCTCCTAGGAGATCTCAGCTCGCTTGTTCTGTCCCGCATCCGAGCGCGATTGCTGTGTTCACAAATACCAAACCAACAGATCTTTAGGGGGAACCCTGTTTCGGAACAACTGCTACAAACGGTTTCATATCAGTTACTCTTACTTACCCCAAATATGAATATGAAATAATTTCTGCAAGAACATAAATGGCCAATGAATGTTTTTATTGTATTTACAGTTTTATTTGACTCCACTCAACTGGAATGTAATTTTTTCCCCAATATATTGATTTTATTTACATTTTTGTAAAAGGTTTTTAGTAATTCCTATATGTACTTGATAATAAATCTGTGTTTAAGTGTTTTTTGATTTTTTTAAGAGAAGCATCTTCTCACCAGGGTCAAAAACGTCGGGGTTGTCCCATTCCTTCTCATCGTGGTGCAAAGCCCACAGGTTGATGATGACTCGGGTGCCTTTCCTCACTGTAAAATCCCCAATACTGCAGGAAAGACAAAAAAAGAGTCCAATGTTTTCTATGACTTTAGTGCAAACAGTTTTGAAAACCTCTTTTGAGATCAAACGGTTAGGGAAATAATAGCACAATAAAGGTCCTGCTGTGCCAGTGCTGGCTGTACCTGGTGTCACTGAGGGCCACGTGAGGGATGAGCAGCGGAGACACGGGCCGGATCCGCAGCACCTCTCTGATCGTGGCCTCCAGGTACGGCAGCCCGCCCCGGTCACTGAGCTGCGGGGACCGGTCCACTCCGATGTTCACGTCCAGCTCATCCTGGATACGACTCTGTATCTAAAACAAAGAACAGTATGGTAAGAATTAGGAAATAACGTTTTAGAGGACTATAGAGGGAATGTGCATGACGTCACAGATGAGACTTCACAGCGGGTTACAGTGTCAGAAAGACTGAGTGTCAGAAAGACTGAGTGTCAGAAAGACTGAGTGTCAGCGTAAACTTTCAGTTTGAGCAACTGGAAAACATCTAAAATGGGAAAGAGCTGTTGTGGGATCGACTGTACTCATAGATTTAGCAAGAAATCGGAGTTATTGTTTTACAGACTGACGAAAAATAAGCTTAAGAAAGACAAATGGATCGCTGCAATTCACAGAAACAACTGGATTCCAGGCACCGAAACGTGGATTTGTGGTTCCCATTTTGTATCACGTAATGTTGGATTTTTGGGTAGCTAACGTTAAACGGTCAAATCATAAAGTTCAGTGTCCTCATCACTTTAATTTCTACAACAAATCCTGCCTTGAAGTCGGACCAAGCGTCAAGACTTTTGTAAACCTTCAAGCTTTGCTTCGTGTATTTCCCCGGCGTAGAAATTAAGTACATAAAAATATCAGAAAACTGGATTCGTGGCCAAATATTAATGTCCATGGACCCCTGGTTCTTGGTAAGTGTACCAAATATTAATGTCCATGGACCCCTGGTTCTTGGTAACTGTACCAAATATTAATGTCCATGGACCACTGGTTCTTGGTAACTGTACCAAATATTAATGTCCATGGACCACTGGTTCTTGGTAACTGTACCAAATATTAATGTCCATGGACCACTGGTTCTTGGTAACTGTACCAAATATTAATGTCCATGGACCACTGGTTCTTGGGGTAACTGTACGGGTCACTGTCAAGTCCAACTGCCCTTAATTTAAGCCGATAATCAGTTGTTATTCCGTCTTCACCACTGGTTTCAGCTGTTTTTACCACTCAGTGTGAGTAAGGGGGCTGGGAGTGACATCAATGCATACCCTCTTTTCTGACAATATTCTCGTTTCTAAAGCCAGTGCAGTGGTTTTCATATTTTACCAATACTTAAATGACATCATGGCTAGATTCAAACTTTCAATACACAATGCAAAAAGCCTGTAGTAACAGTGCCGGTGTGTCCTGTGCGGTACCTCTGGGTGGTGGATGAGGTAGGTGACGGCCCATTTCAGCACCGTGGTGGTGGTTTCAACCCCCGCACCAAAGATGTCCCCCACCGTCATGAGGAGGTGGTCATCACTGAGGCCCACAGACTCGCCTCCTATCTCTGCCGTGTTGTTGTTCTCCGCGCTGCGCTTGGCTCGCAGCAGGGCGTCCAGCAGGTCTCTCTGGACGTGGTCGCTGTAGTCTGCCTGGGGGGCAGGAGCGTGTCAGAGGACAGGACGGTCTCAGAGCTCAGAGTACATACCGGTACACACAGTACTCGAGTTGTAAAAAAAATATCAGGGGGATGGTGGATTTTATCATATGGGGACAGATAATTTGTGCTGATTCCAAATAATATAATATATTACAAATAATAGCAGTGACCAAAACACCTGCAGAAATACTGCAGGAATGACATAGCAGCAGTTAAATGCAGCCTTCTGTAAGCTTTAAATATCCACTGGGCTTACATCAAATACATCAAAACACAACAATAAAAAACACTTTTCTGAACTTATCAATATGACTCTGTCCTTCACAGGATAAGTAACATGGATCACTGCAAAAACTCACAATCTTAACAAGAATATTTGTCTTATTTCTAGTTGAAATGTCTAATTTTAGTTAAAAAAAAATCTCATTACACTTAAAACAAGACTCATCACTGGAAAAAACTATAATTTTCACCTGTTTCAAGTATATTTTCATTTGAAATAAGTAGAAAAATCTGCCAGTGGAACAAGATTGTTTTGCTTGTAATAAGAAGATAAATCTTGTCCCACTGGCAGATTTTTCTACTTATTTCAAGTGAAAATTTACTTGAAACAGGTGAAAATGGTCAAATAAGTTATTTTTCTGGTGTTATTTTTCTGGTGATGACTCTAAATGTTGAAATAGCAGTAAAACCACATTCATTGATGAAATGACATAAGGGATGGAAGGGAGGGATGGCAGTTTTACAGGGGGGATGATTTGGACCGTTTTTATTTCAGGGGGATACCATCCCCCCTCATCCCCCCTCATCCCCCCTCATCCTCCCTCAACTCCAGTACTGGGTACACAGAACTCAGTAGGGCTAAGATAACTGCATTTCCTTCCCCATAATCATCTCAGGCAAGCAACATTAAATACAAAGCTTTAGAGCTGATAGACACAGATAGGTATAGATGCTGAGACAGCTGGGTGGACTGGGTACCGCATCATAAAGAACAACCAGAAAGGTATTAAACTGCATTACTCTCTTTCTTAAGGTTGTACGGAAGAGTTTCAGGGCCATGCAGGAGAAAAAATATTTTCGAGGAGGAAAATCTTTTTTTTTATTGTGCACTTCGAGAAAAAAGTCGAAATGTCGAGAAAAAAGTCGAAATGTCGAAATTAATGTTGAAGTACAATTTCAAGAATAAAGTCGAAATTTCGTGAATAAAGACGAAGATTTCGCCTTTTTCTCAACATTTCAACTTTATTCATGAAATTTGGACTTTTTTCTCAACATTTCGACTTTTTTCTCGAAATTGTACTTCGACATTATTCTCGACATTTTGACTTTTTTCTCGAGATTTCAACTTCTTTCTCGACATTTCAACTTTTTTCTCGAAGTGCATAGTGAAAAAAATATCTTCCTCCTCTAAAGTATTATTTTTATTTTTCTCCTGCCTGGCCCTAATACTCCTCCGTAAGGTTGTGACAACACTGAGACTTGAGCAGCAACACAGAGCTACCAGACCAGACTCACGGAAATCTCTTCATAATTTCCCAAATTGCAGGACCACAAAACTTTTGTAAAAGCTTTGATTAGAAGAATGTTGGCTTGTTTAACTTGCATAATTTAATAATTAGGAATGAAAAGAACGTGCAATCTGCCTGCAGTTACAAATGCTCCTCAGTGTATACTCTGTTCCTCGTTTGCAGAGATATTGTACCTTGTGCTCGTCGTATTTCTTTTGTAGTAGCTTGTCTCTGATTGCAACGCAGTGCTTGAGAAGATGCAGGTCAGCATTGGGGAAAATCTGTGAAAGAGAGATGTCACTGTTTTCCTCTTATAAAATGTAAAATTAAACTATTTCATACAGCACCATTCGTCATGTATTAACAAAATCATTTCTCTAAACAGTATGTTATAATCCTCACTTTCTTCCACATCTAGTTTAACTAAGAATCGATCATGTTCAGTCCAATATTAACACAATTTAACCTCAAAAGGTAACTTAGTTGATTAACCAAGTAGTGAAAGTATTCATTATTTAAACAGTAACTAGGGCTGGGGATCGATTCGATTCCGATTCTTAAGATTCAAAATCGATTATCAAGATTTTATCTGATCCGATTCAATTCTATTTGGTTGGTGTTATTTAAACGTTTTTTTCAGCTGTTGCATGAATGATATGACTGTAATTATGCAACATATTAATACTAGTATTATATTGAGATTCAACAGCAAGTATTGCAGCTAATGATGCTGTAAGGACCAATCAGCTCCCAGAATGCTGATAGAACTGCTTTAGGAAACATCGTGGGGCAGAATTATCAAACAGATCCAGGGAGGAAACAGAGGACGAATGAAATCGGTTTTATTTTTTCACACATTCCGTTTTTATTTTTTCCATTTTCATTCTTTTTCGGTTTAAAATGTTTGAGAAATTTGTTTTGAGCCTTTTATGCTAATGTAACCCCAAGAACCTATATAAAGTAATGAAACATAGACAATTTATGCAATTATAACTGAAAACTTTAATGTTTTTATACGTTTAAACATATTTAAAGGCAAAAACAGGTTATTCTTTTGTCCAACAAAACAAAAAAATACCAAAAGTTGAAAATGTAATGATGAAAAAAATAAATAAAATCGATCTTTAGACATACAAATCGATTTTTAGGAATTAATATGAGAATGGAAAATGGATTTCCTCAACACAGGCCTACCTGTAACCAGGGAAAGATGTCCACCAGACTGTCCTTGGCCACCGTGTCCACGATGCCCTGGCTGTAGCTCAGCATGGCCTCAAACTCGGGGTCTCCCCGGCAGTAGCAGGAGTTGAAGCAGAGGGAGCAGATGACGTTGGTGACGGCTCTGGTCAGCTCCGGGGACAGGTCCAGGGCCACGCCCGCGCCGGCCGCCTCAGACAGGACGGAGCACAGGGACTGGGCCTCCACGCAGACTAGGGACAACAAACATGAAGCTAGAAAGAGTCCTGGAGCCAGTACTGGAGTTGAGGGGGGATGAGGGGGGATGAGGGGGGATGGCATCCCCCCCTGAAATAAAAACGGTCCAAATCATCCCCCCTTTCCATCCCTTATGTCATTTCATCAATGAATGTGGTTTTACTGCTATTTCAACATTTAGAGTCATCACCAGAAAAATAACACCAGAAAAATAACTTATTTGACCATTTTCACCTGTTTCAAGTAAATTTTCACTTGAAATAAGTAGAAAAATCTGCCAGTGGGACAAGATTTATCTTCTTATTACAAGCAAAAAAATCTTGTCCCACTGGCAGATTTTTCCAGTGATGAGTCTTGTTTTAAGTGTAATGAGATTTTTTTTACTAAAATGAGACATTTTAACTAGAAATAAGACAAATATTCTTGTTAAGATTGTGAGTTTTTGCAGTGATCCATTTTACTTATCCTGTGAAGGACAGAGTCATATTGATAAGTTCAGAAAAGTGTTTTTTATTGTTGTGTTTTGATGTATTTGATGTAAGTCCAGTGGATATTTAAAGCTTACAGAAGGCTGCATTTAACTGCTGCTATGTCATTCCTGCAGTATATCTGCAGGTGTTTTGGTCACTGCTATTATTTGTAATATATTATATTATTTGTAATCAGCACAAATTATCTGTCCCCATATGATAAAATCCACCATCCCCCCTGATTTATTTTTACAACTCGAGTACTGCCTGGAGCACTTGAGACGTGGCGTTAAATAAAAAATAGATTTGTCATTTTAGTTACTAGTGGGAGAAAAACCTTAAGTCAAACAACGATTGATAAAGCTTACAGTAGATTTTAAATGTTACAGTGTTGTATTAAATCTGCTAAATGTCATCCACTTCAAAAATCACTGATCTCCAAACTTTAGGATGACCTTGTGTCTATTAATCTCTCTCCAGTTACTAAAGTTAGGGCTGTCTGGGAAGATGAACTGGATCTAAACTTGGAGGATGACTGGTGGGACGCTGCTCTTAAAAAAATTTACACAAGTTCATCCTGCGCTCGTCTTACACTTATACAGTTTAAAGTACTGTTTAGAGTCCACTTTTCTAAAGCTCGACTCTCACAAATCTATCCCAGTATCACTGACAAATGCGACAAATGTCATGCCTCGTCCTGCAATTTAACCCATATGTTCTACTCTTACCCACTACTTTCTCGCTTTTGGTTGAATTATTTTGACACCATGTCCAAAACACTTTCAGTGAATATAAAAGTCTCCCCCCATGTTGCCGTATTCCCAGAGGACCAGAACCGGTTTACTTCAACTCAACTACACATTTTAGCTTTTACTTCCTTACTGGCCAGACACCACCTTCTTCTACATTAGAAGTCGACTAAGGCTCCTCTAGAACTCAGTGGCTCAACGACACCATGAATCTGGAAAAGATCAGATATTCAGTGAAAGGTAGCTCTAACACATTTTATAATAAGTGGCTTCCCTTTCTTACATTCTTCCACTCTCTCCAGTCCCTGCCTCTTGATTAACGGACCCCCCTCCCTCTCTTCTCTTCTCTCTTTCTTCCTCGTTCTTATTTATTTTTATTTTTACTTTCATGTTCTGGATCTCTGGAAAGCGTCTAGAGACAACATCTGTTGTATTAGACGCTGTACAAATAAAATTGAATGGAATTGAATTTTTATCTATTTTTTTTACCTTTTTATTCATCTATTTTTTAGTTTATACTGTGTAGCTTTAATACTTAAATATTAATTAAGATAATTTTCAGTTATTTATTTATCATTATTTTTGGTGAATTGTGTAATGTTCGGTTTTTAAATAAAAAAAAACATCCTAGGAGGTAGATTGTATATCTTTTTTTTATTCCTGTTCTACTGTGCCTTACCCCCTAATAAATATATATATATATATACAGGACTGTCTCAGAAAATTAGAATATTGTGATTTTCTGTAATGCAATTAAAAAAACAAAAATGTCATACATTCTGGATTCATTACAAATCAACTGAAATATTGCAAGCCTTTTATTATTTTAATATTGCTGATCATGGCTTACAGTTTAAGAAAACTCAAATATCCTATCTAAAAAAATGTGAATATTCTGGGAATATTAATCTTAAACCTTAAACCATAATCAGCAATATTAAAATAATAAAAGGCTTGCAATATTTCAGTTGATGTAATGAATCCAGAATGTATGACATTTTTGTTTTTTTAATTGCATTACAGAAAATAAAGAACTTTATCACAATATTCAAACTCTAATCTGAGACAGTCCTGTATATATAAAAAAAGAAATCTGCTGAATGTCATTCCTCTGAGCGCTACAGCTTGGGTGGGGGGTATTTCAAAAATCAGATTTAAAGTCTGAAGAGTTGAAACAAATAAATACTGAAGACATAATATCTGCGTTGGATGGTGAACTTGCCAAATGGGGAGGAGTCAAAGGTGAAGTGTACTCACTGATCCTCTCAATGGAGGCCGAGCCCTCTCCAAACATGCACAGCGCTCCATGCACTATCTTCCTGTGGAACCGCCAGGTAGGACTGTAATTCCCAAATGCGATGTCCTTACCATTCCTGGTCAGAACATCCGTGGTGACCTTTCTCCCACACAGGACATGGATGGAAACAAAACAGACAGAAATGACTGCTGCTGAAGCAGAGAGCAGGTCAAAAGTGTTAAAAAACAGAGAGGTTATACCCACAGTTCTGGGCCTTCCTGCAAACACCTTCCCCCTCTTCAGCAGGACTTCTTTGGCGTGCACGTGCTGGTTGACGATGACCACCCTGTGGGAGCCCATCATCAGAGAATATGTCTGTCCATACTTTTTCTGTAATTCTTTGAAAAGTAAATGAGGAGGGTGCGGGCTTCGCAGACTCAGCAGACTTCCGATGAGAGGAAACGATGGGAGATTGGGAGGCTCCTGGGATCTACCTGCACGCTTGAGTCTCAAGTGCAACGCCAGCAAAGCCAGACCTGCCACCGTGAACACAAGCAGACACCAAATCCAAGCCATGTCCATGTTCCCAGAGCCCTGACGGAGGGCTCGGCCTCAGCAGTGGCCACGCATCCCAGCACAAACTGAGAGGGAAGCTGCACAGCAAAACCTCCGCTTTATGCAAGAGCTTCAATGCCAAAGCCTTGAAGCTGACTATTTAAGACGTGCCAAATTAAACAAGATAAGAAACACTTGTGTCATGGAATCCTTGAAGAAATCCATTGAGTCACATATGAGCTGTGATTTTATAATGCTGTTTAGTTACCAAAAAGCTATTAAATAAAAACTTTGTAGCCTATATACCAGTTTTGTTTTAAGTGCCATGAATAGACTATAACACCAATTATGACACTATTTAAAAAAAAAGGGAAAATATGTCATTAACAAAGTCAGTCAGACTAGATGGAGTCGTAAATAAATAAAGTCGAATAAACAAATGATGAATGGCAATCTCGGAAAATACAAGGATATATGTTTTTGTTTACCCGTGAAATAAAAGGCATTTAATGAACGCGTTGTCTCTGTTTTGACCCTTCCCGGGCACCGTCTCTTCCTCACACTCAAAATGGCGTCGGCGGATTCTCAGTCGAGGTTCGGCCAGTCCGTGAAAGGCTTGTTGTCCGACAAGGTGGGCTCCTGCAGCGGGGATGTGATCGTGATGACCCGCCAGGTGCTGAAGGGATCCCGCAGCCAGGAGGTAAAGATTGGTTGGTGCTGGTAGCGTTGCCCTGGCAACGAGCAAGGAGGTAAAGACCCCGGTCCCCGGGCTGGTGTTAGCGTTGCCCTGGCAACAAGCCTGAGCCGCTGCTGCTGCTGCTGCTCAGGAAGTGTTTCTCTCTGGT
This sequence comes from Cololabis saira, assembly GCF_033807715.1. Taxonomy (NCBI): domain Eukaryota; kingdom Metazoa; phylum Chordata; class Actinopteri; order Beloniformes; family Belonidae; genus Cololabis; species Cololabis saira. The sequence goes on from NC_084603.1 coordinate 39,589,640, forward strand.
CCAGGAACAAGGCTCATCCACAGCACAGCACTGAGCAGTGGTCTTCATTCCTGGTCCTCCAGAGCCCGCTGTCCTGCATGTTTTTGATGTTTCCCTGCTCCAGTAAACCCTGATACAGAGGACTGTGTCACCAACAGAACTGTGCAGACCTGGAGGAAACATTGCTGATGACCACTAATTAGAATCAGGTGTGTTGATGCAGGGGAACATCTAAAACTCGAGGACCAGGAGTGAGGACCACTGCTGTACAGGGAAACACCGGGAAACACCAGGAAACACCAGCTTTTATACTAGAGGGAAACACCAGGAAACACCAGGAAACACCAGCTTCAGCCTCTGAACTCAGCTTTAATCAGGGTTTATGGGAGTTACATCCAGAGTTGAACTATAATGGACCAAATTATGACGAGGTGACGTTATTTGATCCCAATCTGTCTGTAGCACAGTATTCATCCACCACATACAAACCTGACAATAAATGTACATAAGGGAAATAATGTGCAATATCTTTCACTCACTGCAACGTGCAATTATGTAAATATCCATCTGTAAATATCCGTCTGTTATCTTTTTATATACTAGTATTTCTTATTATTTATCTTTCTTCTTCTTCTTATTATTATTGTATACCAGTTTACTGTTTATAGTGTTTATAGTGTGTTATTATTATTACTGTGTTATTACTTTTTCTATTGTTGCCTCTTGTTTTTGCACTATCCCCTTTGCTGCTGTAAACTGCAAATTTCCCCTCTGTGGGACTATTAAAGGATTATCTTATCTTATCTTATCCACCAATACTACTAGTACTACTACCAATACTACTGCTACTACTACTACTACTACTGCTATTACTACTACTACTAACACCAATACTAGTACTACTACCAATACTACTAGTACTAGTAGGCTACCAATACTGCTGCCACCAATACTAGTACTAGTACTACTACCACCACCAATACTACTACTAGTACTACTACTACTACTACCACCAATACTGCTACTACTGCTGCCACTAGTAGTAGTACCACCACCACCAATATTACTACTACTACTACTATTACTACCACCAATACTACTACTACTGCTACTATTACTACTATTACTGCTACTACTAGTACTACCACCAATACTACTACTGCTACTACCACTCCCGCTGCTGCTACTACTACCACTAATACTACTACTACCAATACTACCACTCCTGCTGCTGCTGCTACTACTACTACTGCTATTACTACTATTACCGGTATTACTACTACGACTACTACTACTACTACCACCAATACTATTACTACTACTACTACTACCACCAATACTATCACCAATACTACTACTACTATTACTACTACTACTACTACTACTATTACTGCTATTAATACTACCACTCCTACTGTTACAAGGGAGCCAGGGAGGACGTTGCTTGGTGTCACCTGGACAGGAAATGGTAACTAAAGAGATCTGGTGGTAAAATGAAGGGGTGCAGAGTTTATAATTGGGAGGAAGTTAGCCCAAGATATTTAATATCCCACCTGAGCGACAGATGAAGAAAGAAGACAAGAGTATGAAGGGATGCAACTTTTACATGGAACCTCTGACTAGTAGCAGAGGAGCGAGGGATCTGGAAGCAGGAGCAGGATTGATGGAGGATGGATCTGGGAAGGTTCTTACAAAAGAGGAGAGTGTGAGAGCCAGGTGGAAAGAGCTGATGAACTGATGAAAGAAATAAGTCAGGAGCTGCAAATAAAGAAGTGCAGAGAATCAGTAAGGTTGAAAGGAATGGGGGAAAAAAGCAAAGGCAGTTGATGCTGGTGATATGTGGGTGGAGGTGTAGAAGTGTGCAGGAGAGTATTTAGATGGCTCAGCAACATGTAGGAGGGTGAAGAGCTGACTGATGCAGGAAATGTAGAGGAATGTATTGGTGCCAGAGTGACGTCTGCAGCGGGGACAGATAAACCTCTGAAGGTCTGAGACGGTACAGGAGGATATCAGCCCTGATGTCGCTGCCTGAGGATAAAACACACCACCTTCTATGAAAGTGAGCAAATGTTTCAAAGGAAACTGATATTTGAAAGTAAACTTAAGTCCTTTCTTGGGTGGAGTAGATGACTGCAACAGCGTAGATGACAGAATGCTGCTGCCGAGTTCTCACCAGAACTAATGGCCCTTTTCCACTAGTACCTACTCAGCGCGCTTCTACTCGCCCGCCCCCATCTTGTGCTTCTCCACTACGGGCCAAGGCGGGTGGAGCCGTGCCAAGCAGATACTTTTTCTGTACCTATTCTGCCGAGGTTCTGAGCGGCTGAGTCAGCCCTGGATCTGACCTCACCACCCTCCACACCACTGATTGGTCGGGAGGCGGGGCCGTCAGACGTTTGAATCAGGAAGCGGGAGTCAGCGCGAGAGCGACTCGCTGCGATTTTATTATAAAGCGCAAACGTCTGTTTGGTGATCCAACTCTGAGGTGCAGATGTTCATAAACCTGGTGCTGAGGAGAGAATTAAAAAAGGGATGTAGACGGGCGATAAAGAACGATCAGATCTACCAGGAGCTCTGTTTTCTTCTCAGCTGCTCGCGGCTCCAGCTGATTTTCTCATCAGCGCCGACACAAACAAAGGTGTTGCGCAATCGAGTACGTCACAGCAGCTTCACCCCAACCCGCCCACTTCTCACCTGGCTGTGGAAAAACAAACGGGGACAAAGCGGGTGGAGCCGGGACGAGGCGTGACAAGCCGAGTTGTGCTGAGTAGGTACTAGTGGAAAAGCGCCATAAGAAAGTGGACCACATCAGTCCAGTTCTGAGATCTGCACATCGGCTCCCTGCACCTCAGAGGATAGACCTTAAAATACTTCTGTTAGTTTGTAAATCACTGAATGGTTCAAGACCAGAGCTGCGTCCGAAATCCCATACTTGCACCCTAATGAGTATGACAAAACAGTATGTGAGGTTTTTTAGTGTGTCCAAAACATTAGTACGTACACAATAGTATGTACTATCCATACTCATAACGGAGAAATGTATTAGTGTGGATTGATGGACACTAGCTAAGCAAAAACTTCCCACAATGCAATGCAGCGGTGTTTGGTTGCTAAGTGCATAAGTGCGTATATGTCATAAGTATAACAATATTATGATATAATATTAATATTATAATATTGGTATATAATAATATTATATAATGTCATCTTGTTTGGGCCAGGATGAAGGGGAACGAGTGGAGCGGTGCTGCTGCTGCTGCTGTTACCATGGTAACAGCTGCTACTGCTGCTGTGACAGGAGTCACTACTGATATTTACTCAAAAGTGTGCCGAACTTAAGTATACTTTTTGAGTGTATACTGTTTAATGTGGCATTTCGGACGCACCGAAGAACTGTTGTTGCCATAGCAACCACCCAGTCTCTCCACACCTCTCCTGGTCTGCTCTGTGTCCCCAGAACCAAACATGCAGACGCAGCATTCAGCTTCTACATTCCACAGATCTGGAACGAACCTCCATAAACCTGCAGGAACTGAAGCCCTCAGGGCCTTTAACTCCACGTTAAAAACTCATTTGTTTACAGCTGCCTTTGACTGAATGATTTAAACTGTTCTGGATTTAGATTTAAACCATCTTATTGTCAGTTCTGAACTGTAACTCGGGTTTAATTCTAAATCTTCTGTATCCTGCCACTGCACTGGAACTCGTCTTCCATCCCTCTTTACCTTTCATGTTTTTATGACGTAAAGCTTGAACTGGCACATTGCTGAAATAACCTTCACAAATAAACTTGCCTTGCAGTTGTATTATTTATATCCGTTTACTTATACCTATATTTGCAGTATTTTGCAAATGAGTTTGATGGAAAAGCACGTTTGGAGTAATAACTGCCATGTTTTGCTCCTGCTGTTGTTTGTTGCAGCTTCTTGGTCAGGCAGCAAGGAACATGGTCATCCAGGAAGACGCCATCCTCCACTCCGAGGACGTAAGTATTCCAGCGCACGCTGAGGCCGAGCTACCGTCTATGTTTGTATGATCCTCAACTTTTTTGAAAATGTTATTTATAAGATTTTTTCCAGTATAAAACACATACAAAACAGCAGAGACAGAATATAATGAAAAAAAACAGAGCAGGACAAAACAAAAAACGAAACAAACTGCCAGAAGGGATATAGTCACGTAATAGTAACACTTATGCATGTCAGCTCACATACAGAGCCAGGGTATAAAGGTAGAATAAAAAGTCCAGGACAGAGTCCAGGGTGTCCAAAGAGCAAGGTCCAGGTGTAGACAAGGGGGCGGAAACTTGACTGTGTGAAGCTTAACGTGGACATAACAAGACAACATGGGATGGAGAGAAGAATCCAGCATCACTGGTCCAGAGGGCGATGTCTAACATTTTTAATATACTCAATAAAGGGTCCCCAGGTATCCAGGAACTTGTAGCGGGTGTCTGACAGAGTATACCGAATTTCTTCCAGGTAAATACAAGATACCATGTCGTTCAACCACTTCTTGAAACGGGGAGAAACTGAGATCTCTAAGAATAACTGTTTTTGCTACCACCATGCCAAACATAGGGGCTTGCTGCAATGATGAGGGAAGAGTGAGAGAGAAGTTGGAGCAGCCAAATAATATCAGATGACTGTCAGGGGTCAACTGTTTACTATATATAAAGCTATACAAATGAAAAACATTGTATGATCCTCAACTTTAACATGTGTCCTCCAGAGTCTGAGGAAAATGTCCATCATCACCACACATCTGCAATACCAGTGAGTAGGAACGTGTTCATTTTGGTTCAAACTGAGTACGTTGGTCATAAATGTACTGAATGTGTGTGTTTTCTCTCCCAGGCAGGAGGCCATCCAGAAGAAGTAAGTTTAAACGCAACACTGTTTAGGCTGTAGAGGGGGAAGCAGATAGCACTGTCTTAGCAGGAGCCATAACACAGACGGAGGGCGGGATTCACTGTGTCTCCGTCCTGCAGCGTGGAGCAGTCCAGGAACCTGCAGGACCAGCTGACTCACCTCCTCAAGTGACCCGGAGCCTGAGCCCGAGCCTGCTGCCCCGGGGGTCCGACCGACCCGGGGGTCCGGCCAGTCCCGGGGGTCCTCTGCCTCCCGCCTGGACGGGGCTAAGAGGACGGACCGACGGAGCAACGACTGGTCCTGACGGTCTCAAACACTTGCTGCTCATGTGCAACAATTTCTGTGCAAAACAGAGATGCTTTTTGAGTTTTGTGAAATGTTTCCAATGCATCTGTCTATATATATATATATATATATATATATATATATATATATATATATATATATATGTGTGTGTGTGTTCAGGAAAACAAGGCAAGAACCAACGTTAAACAACGATGATCTCAGTGACAGGAGTTAATCTGTGGAACAGCTTAAATACTGAAATGAAAATATGTAGCACGTTATTACAATTCAAATGCACCTATAAATACAAAATGTTTAATACATATAAAACAAAGGTATAATACACATAGGCACGTACCTATGGACATGTGTATGTATATATGTATTTGTGTGTGTGTCTGTATGTACAAACCGGATTTGGTTGAAGTTGGGAAATTGTGTAAAATGTAAATAAAAACAAATACAACGATTTGAAAATCCTTCTCAACCTATATTCAATTGAATACACTACAAAGACAACATATTTAATGCTCAAACTGATAAACTTAATTGTTTTTTGCCAAATAATAATTAACTTAGAATTTCATGGCTGCAACACGTCCAGTAGAAGTTGGGAAAGGTGGCAAAAAATCCTGAGAAAGCTGAGAAAAGCTGATCAAACATATATTTGGAACATCCATCATGTGATCAGGCTAATTGGGAACAGGTGGGAACCATGATTGGGTATAAAAGGAGCCTCCCCAAACATGCTCAGTCATTCACAAGCAAGGATGGGGCGAGGGTCACCACTTTGTCCACAACTGCGTGAGAAAATAGTTGAACAGTTTAAGAACAACATTTCTCAAAGCAAAACTGCAAGGAATTTAGGGATTTCAACATCTACGGTCCATAATATCATCAAAAGGTTCAGAGAATCTGGTGAAATCACTGCACGTAAGCGCCACGGCCGGAAACCAAGACTGAATGAGCGTGACCTTCGATCCATCAGACGGCACTGCCTTAAAAACCCACATGAGTGTGTAAAGGATATCACCAAATGGGCTCAGGAAAACTTCAGAAAAACCACTGTCAGTAAATACAGTTCGTCACTACATCAGTAAGTGCGGGTTAAAACTCTACCATGCAAAGCAAAAGCCGTTTATGAACAACATCCAGAAACGCGGCCAGGTTATCTGGGCCCAGCTCATGTAAAATGGACTGATGCTCAATGGAAAAGTGTTGTGTGGTCTGATCAGTCCACTTTTCAAATAGTTTCTGGAAACACTGGACGTCGTGTCCTCCGGACCAAAGAGGAAGCGGAACCATCCGGACTGTTATCAACGCAGAGTTCAACAGCATCTGTGATGGTTTGGGGGGGCATTAGTTCCCATGGCAACGGTGACTTACATTCCTGTGAAGGAACATAAATGCTGAAAAGTACATACAGATTTTGGAGCAACATATGCTGCTATCCAAGCCATGTCTTTTTCATGGACGCCGCTGCTTATTTCAGCAAGACAATGCCAAGCCACATTCTGCACGTGTTACAACTGTGTGGCTTGGAAGTAAATGAGTCCAGGTTCTCCCCCGGCCCGCTTGCAGTCCAGACCTGTCTCCCACTGAAAATGTGTGGCGCATTATGAAGCATAAAATACGACAGAGAAGACCTCGGACTGTTGAACAACTGAAGCGGTTCATCAAGCAAGAATGGGAAAGAATTCCACATGAGAAGCTAAGAGAATTAGTCTCCTCTCTTCCAAAACGTGTTATTAAAAGGAAAGGTGATGTAACGAAGTGGTAAACATGCCCTTTCCAAACTTCTACTGCACGTGATGCAGCCATGAAATTCTAAGTTAATTATTATTTGAAAAATAAAATAAAGTTTGTGAGTTTGAGCATTAAATATGTTGTCTTTGTAGTGTATTCAATTGAATATGGGTTGAAAAGGATTGTCAAATCATTGTATTTTGTTTTTATTTACATTTTACACAATTTTCCAACTTCAACCGAATCCGGTTTGTATGTGTGTGTATATATATATATATATATATATATATATATATATATACAGTATGCCTGTATGTATGTATATGTGTAGGTGTGTGTATGTATGTGCTTATATATATACTGTATGGAATGATATTTAGTAATGACATGGAATATGCTGTATGTTTGTGTACAGTTATTTTGTTTATACTTGGGCAACTTCTCATATGGATTTATTTATGTATTTTGTTTAATTCCCTAAATCCTAAATGCACTTGTGAAAAGGGTAGGCCTCATAAGCGAGGCTTCTTTTGTTTTCATTTATGTATATGTTTTCATTTAAAAGAGGACAGTGAACATCATGTATGTTTATAATTTTGTGATGATATATTTGTTTTGTCGCAAAAATATTAATAAAAAAAAACCGTTACATCATGTTCTGTGTGTGTGTGTGTGTGTGTGTGTGTGTGTGTGTGTGTGTGTGTGTGTGTGTGTGTGTGTGCCTCCATGTCCAAATGTGATATTTGTGTAAGTGTGTGTAAAACAGACAATAAGATGAAATAAATGCTGGGGTGTGACCATGAAAAGCCGCAGCCCAAAGTCTGATAATGAAGCGAGCAGAAAGCTATCAGCAGCTCGGAGGCCAAGCAGTTGGTTGACCCTGAGCCTGCTGGAGGCCTCGGCCCTCGGCCCCCAGTCCCTGGCCCTGGGCCCTCGTCCCATCCCCGGCCCGGCCCGGTCCCCCGGCCCCCGGCCCTCGGCCCTGGCTGCCAGGAGCTGCCTCGGCCCTCGGCACTGGGCCCCCGGCTGCCAGGAGCTGCCAGGAGCTGCCAGGAGCTGCCAGGAGCTGCTGACCACGTAGTCGTGGGACACGGCTCGTACTGTCTGCTCCTGGACAGGACAAGATATCCAGGACCTTAGAAGGACGTTGAAACCACCCAGCAGTTTTACTGTGACACCACTGAATGAAGCCTGGTGTGTCTTTAGAAGAGCGTCTGGAAAGTGTTTGCATTTTCACTCCCTCTGAAGTGTACCGAGCCTCTTGTCAAGGTTTAAGTATCAAATGTTGAAAAAGAAACGTCATCCTTGTCAGGACCATAAAATAAGCAGAGGTGTCAAAAGTATTCACATTCATTACTCAGGTAGAAGTATAGATAGTGTGTGTGTATATATATGTGACTGAGTGGCTATATGTGTGTGTGTGTATATGTATGTGACTGAGTGGCTATGTGTGTGTGTGTGTGTGTGTGTGTGTGTGTGTGTGTGTGTGTGTGTGTGTGTGTGTGTGTGTGTGTGTGTGTGTGTGTGTGTGTGCAATAAACCAAACAAAGTTCCACCTGAAGTGTATCTATAGTGGGGGAAGGGGGGGAGCAACCCCGCCACCCGCGAGACCAGAGGCCGACACGGAAGAACCCGGAACCCAGGCCACCGGCAGCCCCACAGAGGGGAGAAGTAGGAGGGAGGCAACCCACCGCCTGCAAGCAACCCCCACCCCCCACGGCGGCGGCCGAGGCCCACGGCGCGGGAAGAAGCAGCCAGGGATCCCGCGGCGGCGGACCGCGACCCAGGCAATCCCCGGCCACCCGGTCCGGGCCGGACACGCGGCCAGGAGGCCCCCACCCTTCAGGCCAACGACCCCCACCCGGCAGGGGGCCAGCCTGCCCGGAGAGACACGGGCAGGCGCACCCGCCCCCACAAAGTGGCCCTCCAAGACCAGAGGGGCGCCCCGCCGCTGAGGCAGCGGGGGGGACCGGAGACGGGCCCGGAGAGAGGGAACCCCCCAACAGGGCGACACCCGAGCAGGCCCGACAACGGAGGGCCCCAGACCCAGGCATCCCATTCATTCATCCATTCACCTATCCGATGCCTATACTAATAATGAGATATACTATAATAATAAGATATACTATACGTAATAATAATACTACTAATACTACTAATACTAATAATAATAATAATAATAATAATAATAATAATAATAATAATAATAATAATAATAATAACCATCTTTGTATAATATAATATTGATAAATTATGAAGTTTTGTTGTCCTGCCAATGGAGGCTCAAATCCTCCATGGCAGGACACTTCCACACCGCATTCTCACCGACACAGACACACAATCACGCACCGTTTCCCCCTCCCCGGGGGGGTCCAGCACCGCCAGAAGGCACCCCAGGCTGCACGGCGAGCCCCGCCAGGCCCGGGTATCCCGACCCACCCGTCCCAGGCCGGCGAGGGAACGCGAGTGATGTGGGACCCCCTCCCGCCCCTGGTGTTGAGTGCATGTGATTAATGTCATAAAAACAGGGAGGGGGGAGGGCCAAGTATCGATTTGACACCGACCCCCCCCTCCCGAACTACGTGTCCCTGTCAAATGTATTTATTAAGTGTTGAATGTGCAGTGTCTACTTTGCTGTTAAAACCGTGAGGTCCCCGGCCCCGGCCCCACCCCCCCCCCGAGGCCACTCCGGCGGACACCCCAAGGGTCACGGAGCCCCCACATCCGCAGGGGCACTCGGCCCCCGCCCAGCGACGGAGGACCAAGGCAGCAATGCCCCCCCAGCGCTGACAGCCACCCCCCACCCAGGCAGGGCCGGGCCCCTCCGAGCGGGACCCCCCACGACCACGGCCCAGCCCCCCCCGGGAGACCCGGAGACGCCCTAGCCACAGCCCCCCGCCCGAGCCCCCCCAGCCACCCCCCCCCACCGCCATGAGGTAACCCCCCCCCCCACAGGCCCCCAAGGCCCCCACCGGCCAGGGACAGGGCCCCACCGCCCCACCCACCGCCCCCCAGGGAAATGAAATGAAATAGATTAACAAGGCTGTTTTTAAAATGTAAGGAGTAAAAAGTACAGATAATTGTGTGAAAATGTAAGGAGTAAAAGTAAAAAGTCGTCTGAAAAATAATTACTCCAGTAAAGTATAGATAACCAAAATTTCTACTTAAGTAAGGTAACAAAGTATTTGTACTTCGTTACTTGACACCTCTGAAAATAAGAGAGCAACCGAAGCCCAGGAAGCTCCATCTGCTGCACTACTGTACCAGGTTCCACCTGACCAGCTGGCGTGGTGCTGGCTGATACTGCTGGGATACGTGTTTATGAACAGCATCTTTTCTAGGGATTTCGTTTTTGTTGTTCTCAAAGCCTCTACAGGAGGTTGCAGGTAATACTGCCCTGCAGCTTCCTGTCCAGCTGCTGACCCAGCATCAGGTTCTGTTAGCCTGGATCTGGCCTGGAAACCCCCCCAGGAAACCCAGGACCCGCTTTCAGTGCCAGGCTGGACCAGGAACCAGACCAGGAACCAGACCAGGAACCAGACCAGGAACCAGAGCAGAACCAGGACCGACCCTCGTTGATCAATGAAAAGGATTCATTCTGCTGCATAATTAAACATCTGGTGGCTTTGAGTGAGAAAAACGACTGTGTGAACTGCATGATCCCGGCCGCTATCCTGACCCGAGTCCGGCCGGAGCGTTGCAGCGGCCGGTGGAGCCAACATGATGAAACGTTTCAGTAAAGGCAGCAGGGTCACCCTTGACTCTAAATCACATCAGACACAATTAAACAAAATGAATCGGGGGGGAGGGGGAGATGGAAAACATAAAAATAACAATTTAAAAATACTTAAAAACAAAAAGGGAGGGGGGGGGGGTTTCCTTTTGCTGCCGTCCAACCTGCCTCTTGCTGGGGCTCCCGGCCGGGCAACTTGGAGTCTGGTGGGGGGACAACCTGCTTGCCTCCTGGTGCATCATGGGTAGGTTTAATCTGACCCCCTCGCCTCCCTGACGCCCCGGTCCAACCTCGCCCCTCATTGCAATATATATATTACCAATTCTAATTCTAATAATTATTCTTGGCATTATCATGATACATTGTTTTATAGTGTATTATTATATTATAGGATTGGATTCATCTTTAATAATCCCCAAGGGGAAACTTCATTGCCACCATGGCCACAACAATACAACATAAGACAATCAACAATACACATTAACAATATCTCCACCTAAGGACAGCAGTGGATCAATACAACAGCAAAATAACCAGAATATGACCCCCCAAAAAAGGGAGATAAAAAAAATGCATAAAAGAAGAATATATATATACAAGAAAGTATTGCAGCAAGTTAAACAGCTAAGAATATAGCTGCAATTTTGTATTATGTTATGAGATTTCATGGGATGTTATACTATAGTATTATTATATTGTTATATATTATAGTATGGTGATATCATTTTGTTATATGTTAAAACACTATAAAAATTACGTTATATTAGGATATTATTATATTATTACATATATTACTTTATATTATATCGCGCTATATTATATCACTCTATATGATAATTATCTATTTATTTATTTTTCAAATTAATATTATTAATTTATTTATTTACTTTCATTATATTATTTACACACACACACACACACACACACACACACACACACACACACACACACACACAGATATATACAAAAGCCTTTTTCTTGTACATACACTTATAGATTTCTTTTTGTTATGAGAATCCAAAATACGGCAGTTTCTGTAATTTGTTAAAACAAAGATAAACCCCAGTTCCCCAAAGTTGTATGCTGTTTAAAATGTAAATAAAAACAGGAACGGGTAATCACATACGTCAGCTTAGTTTAAATTTGATGGCAGCAACACGTGAGAGCATCCCAGGCTGGGACTCAGCTCCGCCAGCGCCAGGGACAACGCACGATCCCTGAAACACCATCACTAGCTCCACCAGCACCAGGGACAACACACGCTCTGAAACACCATCACTAGGTGGAGAAACACCAATCACATACCGGAACCCCTCTCCTCCCCTAGTGGGTTCACAGCCACGGATAAAGGCTCAAACATCTTCAACTAACGAGGACGGCTCAAGTCTTTGGAAGATACAGCACATTCACCATGCAGAAAATAAATAATTTAGAATAAAATAAAAGCCTGTTTGATGTGTGGCTAAAAGGAGTCAGAACTAAGTGGTGGGACTAATCTGAAGCGGCAGCCGCGGCTGACAGGACGAGTGTAAACATGAGTCCATTATCTGACGCCGTGACCTTCACCGCTGTTGATGCAAGAGCACACAAGAGATCTTTAGAAAGGAGGGAGTTTGGACATTGATCCATAACTGGCTAACATTTCTGGGTCAAGATGAGTTGTTTTTAAGTAAGCAAATTTTAAAGCCTGAGACGCACAGCCTGCAAATAAAGATGGACCACACTGCAAAAATTCTAAATCTTACCATGAATATTTGTCTTATTTCTAGTTAAAATGTCTCATTTTTAGTCAAAAAATCTCATTACACTTAAAACAAGAGTCATCACCAGAAAAATAACTTATTTGACAATTTTCACCTGTTTCAAGTAAATTTTCACTTGAAATAAGTAGAAAAAATCTGAAATCAAGATTTATCTAGCAAAAAAATCTTGTTCCACTGGCAGAGTTTTTCTTCTTATTTTCAGTGAAAATCTACTTGAAACAGGTGAAAATTGTTGTTTTTTCCAGTAATGACTCTTGTTTTAAGTGTAATGAGATTTCATTTTACTAAAAATGAGACATTTTAACTAGAAATAAGACAAATGCAAATTTGCAGTGTAGTTACATCTGAGGAAGGAAAACCTTGAGAAGTTTGGGTAAGATGGGGCCAAAAGGGAAGTCTGATGTCCAAATGGCTCTTTGTTTCCAGCTTCTTTATGAAATGATAATGACTCAAACATGAGTAAGTAAACATTAAAAGTCAGTAAGCATATCTTTTATTGTCATTGCAATGACACTGGTAAATATGCCAGTGTGAATACACAAGCCACGAGACATGCAGTATTAAAAACTTCAAATATATGTATAGAAGGGGCATTAAAAGGTGGTCAACTGCACATTTGTTCATGGCTTGTTTAAAGTGCTGATGGCATTTTGATGAAAACTGCATGTCGTGGTTCATGACTTGGAGCTCTGTGCTCTCAGATACTAATACGGCTGTAATCAAAAGATGTGATTAATAATCATTAATAATGCTCTCCAGTATTCAAACATGTTTCAAATGTTACACCTTTGTGAAGAATCTGTGTAGACTTGCATAACAACGGCATGCAATGGCAGGCTTTTCTTTCATTTCATTCAGTTACATATGTAAATCAGAGTAGATCCTTTGGGTGCTGCAATAACCTTATATTTCAAGGAAAGGAAGAAAATAAAAGTCTCTGGCCATGGACCATGATCCTGGCACATGTCAGGGTTGTGATAAGAGCCTGCTGTCGTGGAGATAAAGCTCATTTAGACACAAGGTTGAAGCAGAGAGCTGAAGATGCCGGGGACCACAGGTCACGAGGGAGAGCCAGAGGAATGTCTTCCCTGTCGGGGCAGAGTTGGGCCGAGGAAACCAGTCTCGGGTTTCATCCGTCATATATTTGTCACTTTGTGCTAAGTTGTTGTTGTTTTTGCCAAGTTTCATAAAAAACGAACAAAAAAACCCCGGCAAGACAAACTTTGCCTGTGTCCAACCAACGCATTATTTTCCAGCCAGAACTCCAAAAGAGTTGGACGGGCCGATGTGCATCCTTCTTAAGTCATGCACGGCTGAAACCAGAGGTTTACTTTCACTGTACAAGAAGACACAACATTTTTTTTCTCACATTCTGAAGTTAAATCAGACTAAACTTCTCCCGTTTCAGGTCAGTCAGGATTACCAAAATTAACTCACATTGTCAGTTAACCTATCAGGAGCTTCCATAGCAATGACATCATCATCTGGGCTTCCCGCGTTATTAAAAGGCATCATACTTTTTGTGTATGTAAACCTTTGACCTCAAAGAAAGTAAAATTCTCTCTCTCTTTAGGGATATGTTTTTGATTGGCCCCAGCACTGAACCTGCAGCGTTTTGGCCCCTGCTGGTGCTTCTCTATCAGCCCCATGGGGGGGGCTGCTTTGATTCCCAGCACGGGAGTTTTAGTGTGAGGCTTTTGAACGTATTATAATTGCATTTAGGTTTAGATTTTATTTGAAGAGTTATACACTCACCGGCCCCTTTATTATATATACTTTATTGTATATATAGGTACACCTGTCCAACTGCTAATTAACGCAAATTTCTAACTAGCCAATCACATGGCGGCAACTCAGTGCATTTAGGCTGTAGACACGGTCAAGACGATCTGCTGTAGTTCAAACCTACGGAAGAGTATCAGGGCCAGGCAGGAGAAAAAATATTTGACAGGGGAAGTTTTTTTTTATATTGTGCACTTCGAGAAAAAAGTCGAAATGTCGAGAAAAAAGTTGAAATGTCGAGATTAATGTTGAAATACAATTTCAAGAATAAAGTCGATATTTCGTGAATAAAGTCGAAATTTCGAGAATAAAGTTGAAATACAATTCTCGAAATTGCTCTTCAACATTTTTCTCGACATTTTAACTTTTTTCTCGAAGGGCAAAATGGAAAAAAAATCTTCAACCTCTAAAATATTATTTTTATTTTTCTCCTGCCTGGCCCTGATACTCTTCCGTTCAAACCAGCATCAGAACGGGGAAGAAAGGTGATTTAAGTGACTTTGAACGTGGCGTGGTTGTTGGTGCCAGACGGGCTGGTCTGAGTATTTCAGAAACTCTACGGGGATTTTCACCCACAACCATCTCTAAGGTTTACAGAGAATGGTCCGAAAAAGAGAAAATATCCAGTGATCGGTTCTGTGGGTGGAAACGCCTTGTTGATGCCAGAGGTCAGAGGTCAGACTGGTTGGAGCCGATAGAAAGGCAGCAGTAACTCAAATAACCACTGGTTGCAACCGAGGTTTGCAGAAGAGAATCTCTGAACCACAACACTGGAACCTTGAGGTGGATAGGCCTCAGCAGCAGAACACCACACCTGACAACTCCTGTCAGCTGAGAACAGGAAACTGAGGCTACAATTCACACAGGCTCACCAGAACTGGACAACAGTAGAAGGAAAACGTTGCCTGGTCTGATGAGTCTCCATTTCTGCTGCAATATTTAGATGTAAGGGTCAGAATTTGGAGTCAACAACATGAAAGCATGGATCCATCCTGCCTTCATCAACGGTTCAGGCAGGTGGCGGTGGTGTCATGGTGGGAGGGATATTTTCCTGGCACACTTTGGACCCATTAGGACCAACTCACATCGTGTCAACGCCACAACCGACCTGAGTGTTGTTGCTGACCATGTCCATCCCTTTATCACCACAGGACCATCTTCTGATGCTACTTCCAGCAGGATAACAGGTCATAAAGAATCATCTCAGACTGGTTTCTTGAACATGACAATGAGTTCACTGCTTAAATGTTCTCCACAGTCACCAGATCTCAGTCCAGTAGAGAACCTTTGGGATGTGGTGGAACGGGAGACTAGCATCATGGATGTGCAGCCGACAAATCTGCAGCAACATCATGTCAATATGGACTAAACTCTCTGAGGAAAGTTTCCAGGACCTTGTTGCATCTAGGCCACGAAGGATTAAGGCAGTTCTGAGGTCAAAAGCGGCCAGCACAACATATTACAAGAACTATGGACAACAATGATGGCTATGAGATACTTATAATAAATAAAAAATGGAAGAGGAGAGGAGAAGAAGGGTGAGAGGCACCACCCAGTGGATCATGTCGGTCCCCCTGCAGCAGAGGCTTTCTTGCTAAGTAAGGGAGTGAGTGGGGATCTGTCTCTCCCCCCTGCTTTAGATAGACTGTGAATTTCTGAATATACAACCTTCCGTCCAAGTTAATTAGGATAAGACAATGATATAAATCTTGATGTAACCTACAACACTGGCTTATTGAAGACATGGCAACAACTGTTCTGGTACTGTGACTATTTTGTTTTGTTTGTTATATACCTTGTTGAAAATCAATAAAAATTTTAAGTTTAAAAAAAAAAAAAAAAGATTAAACATGTGAACAGAGCAGCAGCAGGCGGACAGGAGTGCTGCAGTAACACACGGTGTAACCCTGGACTGATTCCACACTTCTCAGAGTTCTGGCAGTCGTTGCTCACCATGAACTCTGGAACCAGCCCTGCAGAGGCCAAGGACAGGCCTCGGCTCACAAGTGGCTTATGCAACAAGACAGCCATTCAAAGCATAAGAAGCAAATCAACATCAGAATAAATCAAACATTAGGGAATCAAACTTCTTGGCCTCGTCCCCAGACTTCAACCCTTGTGAAATAATAAGACATCTGTCCAACATCCTCAAACAGCTCAAAAGCTTCATCAAGTAGTCATTAGCTTCATAACAGCTGATCCAAAGGCCAGCTCTAGTTGTTGTTCCAGCGTTAACATTCATCTGTTGTGTTCTGGTGATGGTCACAAAACAAGATCACCTCCCGCTGTGGAAGGATCTACGGAAGAGTATCAGGGCCAGGCAGGAGAAAATACAAATATTTTAGAGGAGGAAGATTTATTTTTCATTATGCACTTCGAAAAAAAAGTCAAAATGTCGAGAAAACTTCGACTTTATTCTTGAAATTGTATGTCAACATTATTCTTGCCATTTTGACTTTTTTCTCGAAGTGCACAATAAAAAAAAAATCTTTCCCTCTCAAATAGTTTTTCTCCTGCATGGCCCTAATACTCTTCCGTCAGGATCAGATTCTAGAACACAGTAATTATTATTTTCAGTTATTGTTTTAATGTGTGTGAATATTTTTCTCCCACCATTCCAGATAAAGTCTTTACAGTGAAAGAAGGAAGGGATCAGAGATTGCTCCCTTTGACAGCCGTTCCTGCCTGCTGAGCGGTGTCCTGCTCCGCTGCTGCTCCTGCGGGGGAACTTTAACATCGCTCTGTTAGCTGGAGCTGATACTTCACTGAGCAGTGCTGATCCCAAGGGTTTGCTGCCAACGTCCCACTGCAGGACCGCTGGGCTGCAGCTTTCAACACCATCAATCCCATCTAACAGAATAACGTCCTTCTCTCTGGCCTTGCTCTAGCAACTTGCTTCACAATACCATTTCCATCTTCTTGTAGTCCAGGGGCCAGAGCCCAAAATTTCACTTGTCAGCACCACTCAAGGTGACAAAACTTGCTTATGATTTTTGAAAATATCCATGTCTGTAGTTGATATTTTGGTATGATAACCCTTCCTGAGTGGCAGCTGGATCATAGTTATCAGCTCATGAAGTTAAAACCCCCTTCAGAAAACTACATTTTAGAATGAATGCCTAATAGATCCCCTTTAAAATGATACCAAAGACAATATAGTGAAACATTGACAGATTTCCTGTACATGAGTCTAAACCAGGATATGCACCATCTAAAATGTAATTTTATGAACTTCATGAGCTGATAACTCTGATACAGCTGCCACTCAGGAAGGTTATTATACCAAAATATCATCTACAGACATGGATCTTTTCAACAATTATAAGAAAGTTAGCTTGAGTGGTGCTGATATCTGGTCTGGAACATGGATTATTGCTGAGGGACAAAGAAACAAACACACAAATTGCCCTGAAAACACAAGAGCCATAGCAGCGCACTGAGTGCACTGTATGCAGTTTACTAGGATATAGTACAACATGAAAGACTGCCAAGCAACAAAAACAGGGAACAAAGTAACATTTGGAATAGTCAAAGTGACTTCACATCTCCCTAATGTAACAAAGATAAAGAGATGGCTCAGAGTCAGGTGGTTTAAAGTCACCACCACGTACAAGTTCAGATTTGAGTGAATGTTTAAAACATATCAGCCAGTCAGCGGATCAGCTGTAACAGTTCGGTTATAAAAGAAAATATACTCTTCAAACATTCAAATAGGAAACCCTGGATATCTGTTCTACTCCTCCTCCTCCTCCTCCTCCTCTTCCTCCTCCTCGTCATCGTCCTCATCGTGGCAGTGGGTGATCTCCTGTGGGGCCTGAGGGAAGAAGTGTGGGGGGTGGATCTCACTGACGGAGCGAGTTAACTGGTGCCGTTTGCACTCCATCTCTTTAAGGTCAACGTCGTGGCGGTTTCGTGTGGCCAGCGGTGACTCTGTGTCCATGATTCTGATGTGCGAGTGCTCCACCGTCGACTCGTGAGGCATCTGGAGAAAGAGACCAACAATCAGCAACGTCCGTTCCACTATGAACCCCACCCCTCCCAGAGAAAAGCCAAACAAATGTCTTCAGCACGTTCATATCAAAATCTGCAAATGTTAGATCAGTGGTGGTTTTATGGAGGAGCAATAACACCCATAACCAGCACACATTAAACCCCAGTTCTTCATCCAGGAAGAGGAAAAGGGCTCTGATTTAAAACCGCCTCCAACGTTCAAGTACATGAAAGTATTCAGACCCCTTTAAATGTTTCCCTCTTGTTTCATTGCAGCCATTTGGTAAAATCAAAAAAGTTCCTCTTGTTTCTCATTAACGTACACTGAGCACCCCATCTGGACAGAAACAGAAATGTAGACATTTTTGCAAATGTATTAAAAAAGAAAAACTGAAACATGACATGGTCATAAGTATTCAGACCCTTTGCTGTGACACTCATATTTAACTGTCCATTTCTTCTGATCCTCCTTGAGATGGTTCTGATCCTCCATTGGAGTCCAGATGCGTTTAATTAAACTGATTGGACTGATTGGGAAGGCACACACCTGCCTATATAAGAGCTGACAGCTCACGGTGCATGTGCAGAATCACGAGGTGGAAGGAACTGCCCAGGGAATTCAGAGACAGGATTGTGTCACAGATGTGGCCAAGTTTACAAAAGAATTTCTGCAGCACTCAAGGTTCCTAAGAGCACAGTGGCCTCCAGAATCCTTCAATGGAAGAAGTTTCGGAGGATCAGAACTCTTCCTGGACCGGGCCGTCCAGACTGAGGGGAGAGAGGTAAAGGAGAACCCACAGATCAGTGTGGCTGAGCTCCAGAGATGCATCAGGGAGACGGATCACTGCAGTCCTCACCAGTCTTTGGCCCGACGGAAGCCTTTCCTCAGTGCAAGACATATGAGAGCCAAAAAACACATGAATGTTTCACAGACTATGAGAAATAACATTCTCTGGTCTGATGAGACCAAAATTAAACTTTTTGGCGTTAATTCTAAGCAGTATGTGTGGAGAAAAGCAGGCACTGCTCATCACCTGCCCAATACTACGGTGGGCGAGACCCGCCATTGCTGAAAATAAAAGAAACGCTGCAAACAGAAACAAACGCAGCTGCAAATTAAAGAAACGCTGGAAATAAAAATAAACGCTGCTGCAAATAAAATAAACGCTTTGCAAATAAAATAAACGCTGCAAATAAAAACAAACGCCGCTGCAAATATAAAGAAACCCCACTGCAAATAAAATAATAAACGCTGCTGCAAAAAAAAACTAAACGACGCAAATAAAAAAGCCACAACGGAAGTGAATAACCGGGGACTATTTTTGCTGATGCACCGGTGTTTTTTACGTGAGAGGAGAAGAAGACGACGAAGAGGACGTAAGTGAAAAGGAAAAAATAAGAAGAGCGAGGAATAAGAAGAACAACGAACGAGAAAATAAGTGAAAAGGTTAGTGTCCAACGTCGCTACGTGTAATTTTTTTATCTTCTTCTTCTCCTCTCACATGAAAACACCGGTGCATCGGCAAAAATAGTCCCCGGTAATTCACTTCCATTGTGGCTTTTTTATTTGCGTCGTTTTTTTATTTTATTTGCAGCGGGGTTTATTTTATTTGGAGCAGGGTTTCTTTATATTTTCAGCGTTTCTTTTTGTTTGCAGCGTTTATTTTATTTGCAGCAGCGTTTGTTTCTGTTTGCAGCATTACTTTTATTTTCAGCAATGGCGGTCTCAGCCACCGTACAATACAATCCCAGCAGTAACATGGGGGTGGCAGCATCATGCTATGGGGCTGTTTTTCAGCTGCAGGGACCGGACGACTGGTTGCAATTGAAGCAAAGATGAACGTGGCCAAGTACAGAGATGTCCTGGCAGAAAACCTCTTCCAGTGTTCAGGACCTCAGACTGGGCCAAAGGTTCACCTTCCAACAAGACAATGAAATAAAATGAACTTTTTGATTTTAGCAAATGGCTGCAATGAAACAAAGAGGGAAAAACTGAAAGGGGTCTGAATACTTTCCGTACCCACTGTTCATGACTATTATACTGCTTCTAAATGAAACATGTAGGAGTTAAGGAGGCAGCTAAGAGCGACAGATTCATAGAAGTTAGACACTAATTACAACTTCCTCACTGAAAGAAATGGAACCATTTCCATTGCTGTGAAAAGAAAGTTAGGAGTAGTTGTGCTTTAGGTATAATTGTACAGTAGGTTCTCACCAGCACATGGGCGGCTCTGAAGAGATAACTGAAGGGGTAGTACAGCAGGTTGATGAACGAGGCAGCGTACAGGTCGGCGTAGCGCATCACCTGCGAGGCAAACAGCGTCTGTCGAGATCCGCTGCGGAACAGGCTGCCCATCATCCCGTAACACATGTCCATGTCATGGGTGACTTTCTGGGGAACAGAACAAAAACACACCAATATTCACTGCAAAAACTCAATCTTACCAGGAATATTTGTCTTATTTCTAGTTAAAATGTCTCATTTTTAGTCAAAAAATCTCATTACACTTAAAGGCATTCTCCTTGATTGAAATTTTGATTGAAAATGGCACCTCTAAGCCCCCCCCATTCGGTCCGAATGATACGGATTGGTCCAGGTCCAGGAAGGGAAAGAACCAATCAGATGTCTTCATTTTAAACCACGTCCCCCCGCCCTGTCCCATGCGCACACTCGCTTCCAGCAGCCCGACGTGTTCACTTCCACGGGTCCTCCTGGGCTCACAGTGTCCCAGTGTAACCCCCTCCCTCCCTCCCTTCTGCCACGGACCCCAGTATATAGTTATTATTTAGTTATTTCCAGAGCAGCTCGGTCTCCGCTGTGTGTAACCGGGGAGCGGGAGCCGTTAGTCCGCTGCTGCTGCTCCTCTCTGCCCAGCAGCCTCTGCAGCAGCAGCAGCCCGCGGGGACACGTGAACAGCCGCAGCCGTGAAAAGCCGCAGGAGCTCCGGCTCGGAAGCTGTATGGGGTCCGTGGGGATATAGGCGTCTCACGGCGAGAGCGGAGAGCGCCGGTGAACGGCAGCGCGCTGCGGTGCCGTGCGGGCTGTGTTGCCGCAGCTACGCCGTAGGCTACGGCGTAGCCGTGGCTTTAGAGCCTGCAGCACCACAGTGCGCTGCCGTGCCGTTCACAGACGCTCTCCGGGATGGAGACGCCGGTGGGCACGTTTGGGTGGGCACGTTTGGGTGGGCACAGCCCCCCCCCCCTGCCCCCCCTAAAACCGACCTCGCTTACAGGTGAATGAGACATGGGGTAGTTTTGCTGTAAATGTGCTGTCCAAAATGTTTAATAATCCTAAGCGCGTTCGTGTTTGTGGGGGCGAGGCTTTGGACGGAGCGCTCGTGGGCCGGGCTTAGAGGAAGCGCCACTTTCAAATCTTGCTAGCTCTAGAAAGACTGCATAGAATAACTTTAAAATAAGAGTCCTTACCAGAACCATAACTTGTTATTTGACAATTTTTACTTGTTTCAAGTAAATTTTCACTTGAAATAAGTAGAAAAATCTGCCTGTGGGACAAGATTTATCTTCTCATTACAAACGAAAAAATCTTGTTCCACTGGGAACCAGGCAGAATGACTGACCCAAGGCAGTACAGTCCTCATCCTGAAGGCCCTCAGGCAGGGGCGGTGCCATCCAACTACCGACCAATCACCTGCCCCTGGAGCGGCCAAGAGAAGTAGGTACACGCCTTCTCATATTCACACAGCTCAGAAGGAAATTGGCAGGGTCACTAGAGGAGCCAAGCACCAATTACTGGTTGACAAGACAGTTGGCAAGGACTGCAAGATGCCCCAAACCAATCTGTGCACTGCCCGGATCGACTGCAGGAAAAGCGCACTCATGGATACTGCTTGGTACAACATCAACAGGATACTGAGAGCCTGCATTAAAGTCTTGATGGAACTGCACTGCAAAAACTCAAAATCTTACCAGGAATATTTGTCTTATTTCTAGTTAAAAGGTCTCATTTTTAGACAAAAAATCTCATTACATTTAAAACAAGAGTCATTACCAGAAAAATAAAATGTTATTTGACAATTTTCACCTGTTTCAAGAAAATTTTCACTTGAAATAAGTAGAAAAATCTGCCAGTGGGACAAGATTTAACTTACTTAATTACAAGCAAAAAAATCTTGTTCCACTGGCAGATTCTTCTACTTATTTCAAGTGAAAATCTACTTGAAACAGGTGAAAATTGTTGTTTTTTCCAGTGATGAGTCTTGTTTTAAGTGTAATGAGATTTGTTTAACTAGAACTAGAAATAAGACAGAGTTTTTGCAGTGTTGTGATGTGACAAGGACTAAAGGGTTTTAAGAAGAAAGCCATTCTCAAGAGGAAACATAAGGTGCATTTGTTGTGGAGATGAGAACAGGTTTCCTTGACTGTGCGATCTCTGGGTGACCTCAGTGTTTGTGCAGCTCATCAGTGTCGGTGTTGGTTTTTAGAGGCAGACGTTTCACCACATTGGTGGGAAAGTGCACAGAAGTTTCTGTGCTCATGACAAACTGAAGGGTTCCTGATCAGAACAAGAACACAGTGTTGAGGTTCGTGAACCTTAGCAATGATAAACCGTGATGACTCTTGAGCTCTTAAGTAAAGACGTGCTGGCAGGGTTAGGCCTTGGCGTCTTTTACGGTGCCTGTCGGCCATCGTTCCTGCCTCTGTGCAGACACATTGGGACATTGTGGATGTTGGTGCTTCATGCACTCTGGATTAGTTCAGAGATGGGTTATAGCAGTGTTCACACACGGAGGCAGGAAAGAGAAACATGGGATTTCACAGTGGCAAGAAAAGGACCAGTGATGGGACTTTATTGGCGCTTTTACACTAGTACCTACTCGTCTCAACTGGACTCGCCCTGGTTTCTTTTCAGCACCTGGAGCAGAAGTAGGAGGTTGGAGAAGCTGCTGTGACGTATTTGATTGTGTATCTAAACGAAGGAGACAACAACACTAACGATGTAGAACCTGGAGGAGATGATAGATGTGCTGCTGGATCTGTGGCTTGTGTTTGATATCAAGTTAAAAATGAGAGTGAGAGAAACTTCAAGCAGCAACGCTTTTTTTTTTGTTAGTTTGTTTCTGCGCTGCTGAAAAGTCATCTGGAGCCGTGAGCAGCTATGAAGAGACAGAGCTCCTGGTAGATCTGGTCGTTCCTTATCACCGTCTAGATCCCTTTTTAATTCTCTCCTCAGCACCAGGTTTATGAACATCTGACCCTCAGAGTTGGATCATGAAACAGACTTTTGAGCTGCTATTGCTGGTTGAATAAAATGAACAGAATCCGTCAGAGTTGCTTTTTCGCTGATGTCACATCCTCACTCAGACGTCTGACTCCAACCCCACGACCAATCGGTGTCCTGTAGTGTGATGATGTCAGATACAGCCGACTCAGCAGCTTAGAACCTCAGCAGAATAGTTACAGAAAAGTATCTACTCAGCACGTTAGACCCCTGGTGGGAAAGAACCAAACCGAGGTGAGTTGAGTCGGGCTGAGTAGGTACTAGTGGAAAAGCGCCATAAGACATGTCTCAAAAGTAGAATGAAATGATGCCACAGTGGGTAGTGCAGGTTTTCCTCCAACCCCAAACTCGCCAGATTGATCCTTAGTCCCATTTCCTGTCCCAGTGTTTTTGGACTGGACCCTGAAGCCACATTATCCCTACAGCAGCAACAGCCAGGCAGAAAGGGGGCATGAACTAAAGCTTGCGTAGTGCTGGTTCCTTTCTTTTCCCCTCACCTCCCCTAAACCAAAGAAAACACTGCAAGATGACCCCTCGTTCCCTGTCCTATCGTTTTCCTAAACCTTAAACTTACAAGAGGAAGGAAAAAAGGCAGGAGCAAAGGGAAGCAGTGCCGTACCTTGATGCGTCTCTGCAAAGAGCTTATGTCAGGTCTCTCGTTGCTGCTGCTGTCCAGATTCCTGGGGGGGGATGATTGAACATCTATAAACAATTGCTCAGGAACAGCATTTCTTATTTGAGCTACTTTTGGAAATTACCAAAGTTACCGTTGAAATGACCCAAGCTTTAAACTGAGGACATTCACATCTAGGTTGAAAGAGGGGTCTGAAGTCTAGGATCAAACATGCCGTTGTGAAAAGAAACTACGGTTCTATGTTTAACAACATAATAAAACATTAAAATTGGTTGAAGACAACTTCAGATGAAGATCAACACACAAATGAAACTTTGCAGCATCATTCCCTTCAACCTCACAGCCGACAGAGGGCGTGCTCTCTAAGAGTTAACCTCACAGAAAAAGGGGACTCACTTGTAAAGCTCTGCGAGGAAGCAGTCCAACGACCGGAGTTCATCAAACATGGCTGAAAAACATTTGCATTAGTAAACTTTGATGTACGACACCAGTCAGACGTCTGGACACACCGTTTGGATTGGTTGGTGTATTCAGATCTCTGAATGGTAAGGGAAATAAAATAGGGAAATAGGGGAATAAAAGGGAAAAAATAAAAAATAAAAATATATATATATGTATGTATAATATACATAAATAAAAAAAAATATGATATATATTATTTAATAAAAATGCATATATATATATATATATATATATATATATTATATATATATATGCCTTAGGTTTTTACCAACATGGTATTAACCATTAATATATATGCAGACAAAAAAGAAAGAAAAGATCTGAACGGTGCTAGATGAGGTAATGAATCCTCTCACAGCTCTTGTCGGTCCACACGTGCAGCTCCTGAGCCAGCTCAGGTATGACCAGGAACGTCCTCCAGCCCTGACGCTTCTTGGACTTGAGAATGTCCCCAAAAATGTGGTCTCCAATGTAGACGATGTCCTTTCCTTTCACTCCGAGCAAGTCACAGACAATGTCTGAAGAACCTGGGGCAAAAGTATAACATAAAATCTTAGAAGTAGGTCTAAAAAGCAAGACCTGCTAAAATAAAACATAAGAACAACTTAAAACCATAAGAGCATAAAACTTGGGGTTAAAACAACAAAAACAGGTAGTTAAAACAAGGGTATATGAGAAAGACTAAAAGGAATCAGCTAAAAGCTGATTTAAAAAGGTGAGTCTTGAGCTTTTAAAAGCATCAACAGTCTCTGCGGGCCTGAGGTTTTTCCGGCAGGCTGTTCCACAGACGTGGGCCGTTTAAACCCTGTTTAAACCCACCAGCCTCCCTGCTGCACTCCCAACTTTTCACCAGTTTTACGTGCTCTGGTAGAAAACTAAACTAAGCTAAACTTTAAACTTTTATTACAGCTATGCTCATCCACAATACTCTACCAAAAGCAGCCCGCTGCCTTCTGAATGTTGCCGTAAACTCTTCTGGTTGACGGTGTTTTCTTTCCTAATTCCCCCAGCCCACATCATCTGACCAACACTGGAGGATAACAGCGTTGAAATATGGGTGGAGGTGTTTTACAAACTGGAGCCAAAAGGCCAGTGTGGATGTTGATTTTTTTTGAACAAATACAGGCTGGTTTGGACGAGCACAGAGATGCAGAAAGGCCTCCTGCTTCCTCCTGTTCTCTCTACAAAGCAGATCCTAATCTGGGTGTCCTCAACCTCACATACACATCCGCTGATCCGAGGCCACGAGGAGGTGGTCCCGGTCAGCTGAGGGAAACAGCTGACTGGAGACATCAAGGACGGATCCTCACATTCCTTCTGATCTTAGTTGCTATGTGCTGCAGGCCAAAAAAGGAAAAGAAGCATCCCTACTGCTCCCAGAAACGGTGCTCCTGGCAGAAGCACCTGACCTCACCTTGACAACACTGACGTCCCATAACTTCTGTTAGAGAACCTTGAGACTTGGGTCACATCATTCCCACCAATGCAGTGTCATGCATCATCCAGGTCTGTATGTACCCTGACACTTCCTGGTATTTCTACTGGGATATTCCATTACAAAAATCTAATTCAATAAGTAAACTCATCATTTGAGAGTGATGTCCCATGTCAAGCACTCAGAACCACAAACATACTAAAAGGCAGTGAGCCTTGGAAATGTTTAACTTTGAGGTGTAAAGTCCTCCTCACCTCCTGAGTAGACGGTGCCGTGCCGGAGCGGGCCGGTGTACGTGCCGATCTTCAGACGACCCGTCGCCTGAAACAGAGCAGGACCAAGTCATGCACACCTCATATTTGGAACATACAATATAAATATATAAATAGAATCTAAAAAATCTAAAAAGCTTTGGTGTGGAAAAACATTCTTTAAATAAAAACTGAAGATGCAAAAATCTCAAAATTACACTAATTGTTTAAAGGGGACCTATTATGAAAAACAGGTTTTTTCTTGCTTTAACATATATAAAGTGGTCTCCCCTCAGCCTGCCAACTCAGAGAAGGAGGAAAGCAACCAGATTCTGCAGTGTCTGTACAGCCGCCCGGATGAGCCGTCCAGTGTGATGTGGATCTACGAGCCAATAAGATTCTGCTCCTGTCGTTACGTAACGACGGAGCGATGCGTGAAACCACGCCCACAACTAACTCCACCGGCTGGAGCTTCCGCCATTTTTCCGTAGCGGTGTATCGCGTCATTCAGGCAGCCAATCAGCAGAGAGCCTCATTATCATAGCCCCGCCCACTCAGAATCCTGCATAGATAATGAGGTTAGAGAATGGGAAGATAAAGACATGGCTCAGAGGCTGAATTTCTAATTTATTTAGCAAAAACAATCAAAAGCTTGTTTTTAAGACATTCAAGGCCTGTTTAAAATAGGTATTAGATGCCGTAATAGGTCCCCTTTAAGCAACAGTTCTTAAAGAAATGTAATTAAAAGTTGATAGACTAGTGTCCACCTGTAGACAGGTGTTCTGGTCCCTGACACTTCAGAACAGTCCAGTGTTTGGTTCTGAGTGGTTCTTGGCTGGTTTCTAGTTGTGTGTTTTGGGTCATTATCCTGCGACGGAGACCAAGCTTTCTGGTACAATTGTCTCCAGAATGTGTGGATGGTCTTGAGGTTTCATTGTCCCTGCAAGGATTTGAGACCCCCTGTACCAGACGCAGCACGCAGCTGCAGAACAGAACCGAGCCTCCTCCATGTTCCACAGCAGATACAGTCTTCGTCTCTTTGAAGGCTTCATCTAATGTGACTTATCAAAAAGCTCCAGTTTTGCCTCATCCTCCCAGACTGGAGTTCTCCTGGTCTTCCCTCTGGTTCAAACAGTGTCATCTGTGCAATCTGACTCTGATGGACCTTGACCAGAGCTCCTTTGACCCTTTTTTATGTTGTTCTGGGCTCTATGGTCACAATTCACATCAGCCGTCTCTTCAAATATTCCTTGTGTCCACATCCAGAGAGGTTGGCTATAGTTCCCTGGACCGGAAACATCTCAATGAAATGTCCAACTGTAGTCACAGGACTTCACCTTCAACATGCTCATCTGGAATTGTCTTTCTGTAGTACTAGTAGTTGTTGTAGTAGTAGTAGTAGTAGTAGTAGTAGTAGTAGTAGTAGTAGTAGTTTATTTGGTTGATCAGTTTCAATTGATACAATATATTGCATTTCATTTCCTTTCGTGGGAAAGAAATAATTAAAAAAAAGAAAAAAAAAGAAGTAAGGAATAAACCAACCAAAAGGTGTAGGCTGAAACTTAAGCTTATTGTGCCTACCCTTTTTAACTTTGTTTACTTCATAGTAGTACTACTGTACTAATACAACAAGGACAAACAATCTACAACAGCAAAAAACAGCAAAGTAAACACACATGCAAAACAAGAAGGACGACAAATGTAAATATGACAGAAAAATTAAGTAAAAAACAAACAGAAGACGGATCTCAGAAAACAACTAACAGATATATAAAAATGATTATTACAACAACAATTATTCTTATTATTGTAATCGTTTCATATTATATGGAGCATAATATATATATCTATTTATGTATATATATAGTTTTGTATCACACTAATGTTCTGTATCTTCATGTTTTAACTCCTGTAACCGATATGCATCTTTCTTAAATCCTAATCCTAGTTTTGGTTGTATTATAAATTATAATATTTCTGATGTCCTCAGACAGGTTTCTCCTTTGCTTCCTGTGGCCCAGGTTCAGTGTGTGAACTCCAGGATACCAAACACCAGAGTTATGACTTCTGACCCTTTAAATAGTCACACTGACTGACTCAAGACTGAAGACAAACTCTGGATTAACATGTCACTGTGGTCAAATTAATGTTGATCTTTTCCAGGGACAGCGATTCATTTTTCCAGACCAGGGTAATTTAAAACATCATTCTGTTGAACCACAATTCACAAGCAATGTCTGATTGTCATTAGTCCGTTTTTTATTGATTTAATACTCAATATTGTTTTTGTCAGTGTCAAGTTACACCAGTGACCGTTGTAGTTTTTCTTTATTGAAAAGTGTCAAAAAATGTGTCCATATATGAACTAAAAGAGGTGGTAAAATGATGAATGACCATGAGTTCCATACTCACAGTGTCGACTTGCCGCAGCACTGTGCCCTCTCCAAAAAACACAGGCTTGCGGGCATCGACCAGGATCAGGTCAAAATACGACTGCCAGGCCTGGTGGGGCGAGTCCGGCTGCCGGAGATCAAGACACACATCATTCAGGATTACAACAAGTTCATCTAGCTCAGGGGTCGGCAACTCAAAATGTTGAGAACCATATTGGACCAAAAACACAAAAAACAAATATGTCTGGAGCCGCAAAAAATGAAAAGTCTTGTATCAGCCTTAGAATGAAGAGAACACATGCTGCATGTTTCTATATTAGTTATATCTGGGTCCTCGGCTGCAAATGTAGCTGCTAATGTCTTTCCATGGGACAAATCTATGGAAGAGTATTAGGGGCAGGAAGGAGAAAAATAAAAATAATATTTTAGAGGAAGAAGTTTTTTTTTTTCATTATGAACTTCGAGAAAAAAGTCGAAATGTCGAGAAAAAAGTAAAAACGTTGAGATTAATGTTGAAGTACAATCTCAAGAAAAAAGTTGAAATGTTGAGGAAAAAAGTCGAAATGTTGAGAAAAAGGTCAATGTCAAGAAAAAAGTCGAAATGTCAAGATTAATGTTGAAGTACAATCTCGAGAAAAAAATCGAAATGTCGGGGAAATAGTCAAGATTTCGTGAAAAAAGTCAAAATGTTGAGAAAAAAGTTGAAATGTAAAGAAAAAAGTCAAAATTTCGAGAAAAGTCAAAATGTTGAGATTAAAAGGGAAAGGAAAAAAGAAAAAAATAGAAAAAAGGGAAAAAAAGAAGAAAAAGAAAAAAACAAGAAAAAAATAAGGAAAAAGAAGAAAAAAAAGAAGGAAAAAAAAGGTCAAACATTTTTGAAAAAGCTCCAGGGAGCCACCAGGGCGACGCTAAAAAACCCGCATGCGGCTCTAGAGTCGCGGGTTGCCGACTCCTGATCTAGACAATGACTGTTTTTAGGATTTTGGGTTTCTACACCACCACAATGAATTTGAAACAAAACAATGAAGATGTGATTTTGTTCAGATGGAAGTACAGTTTAATTTTTGGCTTTACGCAAATCAATATCTTTGTAAAATGTACTTTATGAAGTCAGGTGTGTTACCTTTGGACCATGAGGAAAGTCAAACAGGTAGGTCATGATTTTCTGTAAGAAGACAGAAAAGGTCTTTTAACATTAGGACAAATAAGGAACATTCAGACACGTTAACATTTAAATGTCTCAGCTGCTGCTGGTCCTCTGTCTTATTCCACCTTGAGGGAGTTTTCAGCTGTTAATGTTTACATCCCTCCCTCGGCCGAGGCTGCAGAGTAGGGGTGGAACAATATATCGTGCCACGAAATTTCACGATACAAAAATGTCACGATACGTGTCGTGGAGGTGACAAACTGTAGCGCGATATTGGGTTATTAATATGAATATATTGTGTTGACTAGTAACATCCTATTGGTGCAGCGGGATCACGTGACGACCTCGACCCGCGGACCAAAATCTTCCTGCGCTCAGAAGAAACGTTTTACGTCCCGATCACGCTTGCAGAGTTTTGAGCTCCGAACTTTTACTTATAAGGTGAGCATGAATCAATGTTTTTTATGATGTAAAGATTGTGTCGTCCCCAAAGGTGTGAGGGATGAAACGATACCGGGTTCACCTAACGGCCTCAGGCTGGAGCAGGTGAAGCTCTGAGCTCTGGAACAAGATCAATAACAGTCATGTTGACTTTAGAGTTTGGGACTTTTCATTGTTTATTTACTTTTATTTATTTATTTAAGAAGGCAAGTCATACAAGAGAGAAACTATTCAGTTTGTGGCTAAATATTTGTACTTGTATGAAACTGAAGATGCATAATGCAAACCTGACATTTACTTTTAGTTCAGTTTGTGGAAAATGGTTGGCCTGGCTTTCTCTTTAAAACTTAAACAGTTATAAAGCATTACAAACTGGAACAATAGGGCAAATGCACAGTATTGTTTTGTATTTTGTGTCTTTCAAATAAAAGACAGTTTTTTCCAGTATTATGTTCCTCATTCAAGGTTGTTCAAAAAATACTGCTATAATATGGTATCGTTATCGTGACCTCAGTATCGTACCGTATCGTGAGATTGTGTATCGTTACAGCCCTACTGCAGAGACAGGGACTGCTCCACAGTGACCTGAATATAGAGCCAGTCTTCCTACGTTCACCCAGTTTGTGAAATGCCAAACCAGGGAAACAAGACACTGGACCTGTTTAATGCTGATGTTGAGCAGGCATCAGGGCGGGGCTTCAGGGGGGGCTGGGGGGCGGTACTCCCCACTTTTTGTGGCACCACTTGGTTCATATTAGGTATAATATGTTGAGGTAAAACCGTTCGTCATCAACAGCTTTCTATCAACGTCATATGTCATCATGGATGACTTGTCAACAGAGCACAGTAATCCTGCAGCCTAAACATGAGCAGGAGTTAGAAACACAACACACTATTTTTTATTTTAAATCTTATCTTACCTCTGTATATTTGTAATCACTGTTAGTGGCCAAAAAAACTTTGGAGACTTCATTCATGCGACTGAGGAGCAGAGGAAGCTTCGCCTAAGGGGAGGCAAACAGAAGCATTAAACAAACAACATTAACTTTTAAAATTACAATAATAATCACAAAATAATTATTAAAAAAAATACACAAGCACACACACACACACACACACGGTTAAACTTACATCCTTTACCACGTACTTCTCCAGGTTTTCAACAGTCTTTTCTTTTAAGGATCCCTGTGAAAATATTGCAACAAGTGTCTAAAAGCTGTAAAAGTACTCAGCAGTGCAACAACATAGAGGAGGTAAAATAACAGGTTGTACCTTGAAGTGAACCCAGTCTACTGCATCCCGGACATCCTGGAACATGCTCTTGTAGGACATGAAAAGGTCTCCATCTTTGAAGCCCGCCTCACAACTGCAGGGTACAACAATCAGAACATCAGAGCAGCAACACTGTCTCAGATCAAGTTTGCCATAAAGATGTAAAGATTTTGGAAGAAAACGCTGATTGTACTGACATTCTGAATATCAAGGACCAATAAAAAAACTGTAAGACTATTCTTTAAATGGCGTTTAAGGTTCCCAGTCTTAATTTTGATTTTGTTGAACTATGGAAATATCTGAAAAAATGCAGTACCCATTAAATATGAGACAGCCAGGCCATTTAGTTAGGAACCAAACATTTTTGTCCATGCCATTTTTATCTGTAACGAATCCATAACGAATAACGATCCAGGGCTACAGAGAACGTTGTGTTTGCCTCTTAATGTAACTTAATAATAATAATGATCATCAAAATGAGGTACCTTGTGTATCTGGAGCAGTTACTGAAGAAATCCACCAGGCAAGCAAAGAGGTAGGTTTCTGTGGATATCATAACAATAAGGATAAAGAGAACATAAAGTCATACACCAATGTGCAAAAGAGAATGTATGAAATCAGAAATAAGGCTGGTTCATGTTCACACATTTGGTGCAGTGGCATTTGGCACAATGATAATTGCTGCATGCTCTATTTTATAAAACAATATTTTGGCATACTTCTGAGTAGATGTTTTATTTTTTTTTAATTAAAAAAAATATATATTTTTATCCCGTTTTTTTTCCCCATTTTTATCACCCAGTGCTCCTACCTAACAGTCCTGGGCATTGCCATCCTCTACCAACCCCGGGAGGGCCCTGCACTGAGCTCAGGTCTCCTCCTCAACCTGAGGAGTGAGCTGCAGCTTCTTTTCACCAGACAGGGTGGGGTTTCTCTGGCCGGACGTAGCGCGTGGAAGGATCACGTTATTCCAGCCAGATCCTCCCCACCCCATCTGTTCCCCGGTTGGCCAGAGGGGGCAGTAGAGCCCAGGACTGTGTGCATGTTTTTGTGAGGGTAGAGAACATTAGCTACCCAAGGGAACACGGGGAGAACATGCAAACTCCACACAGAAAGATCCTTTCACCAGCCCCACCCAGGGTGCTGAAGTCATGGGAGAACTAACACTCACTTCAGCGCCCACAGCGTCCCCGGCGGGAATCAAACCCAGGACCTTCTTGCTGTGAGACGGGTCCACTACCAGCTGCACCACCGTGCCCCTAATATTTATTATTTTATATTTATATTTATATTTTATTTCTTTGAAACAATGCTTTTTTTTTTGCTTTTTTTGTAAATCAAGATCAAATGTAACCTTCAAGACTTTGACAACATTTCCAAACATAAAATCCTTTCCAAATACATAACACACAGCAGAAAAGTGTGGAAGCTTGAACCATGAGAGGCTGAGCTGCTTTACCACAGTCAAACTATCAAACTAATTTATACATGTGTTCAGTACACACATCATGGGACTAAAGTCTCACTCTTGTCATTTTCTGAAACTTGGCAGCCCTGGCATACGTATTTTTGAATACAAAAATAGTTGTGGCATGGAAATGTATGACTGCCCGAGGAACTGTTTGCAGGCAAAGAAATTGAATATATTCTTCATTGTCCAAATCAGTCATTGGATCCGACCACTACCACGCAGTCTTTTTCCTTTTCCTTCAGGCAAAAGTAGAGGCAGAAATACCCACAAACAAGCAGCATGAAAGTCCATGCAGTGAAAGTCTAGTAAAGCATCTACAGGGCAGAAACTGACAATGTGATGTCCATGATTCAGACATCAGCCACTCATTGACCCTGGTTGATGGTTATAAAGTATAAAATATCGTTATAGCCAAACAGTTTCAAATAATCTGGGATGTTATAATACCCTGCAAATGTCCTCACTCAATGACATGTCAGACCAAGGCAGCAGAACAAAGTGATCAGGTTGCATTAAGTCAGAGGTTTTGATTTATTTGAGCACAGTCAATGTATGCAATCATAATACTTCTCTTTCATATAAGTTATTATTATTATTGATCTCTCTTTGTATACATGTTTTTCACATACCTGGCAGGTTGAACAGTGTGTTAAGGATGTAGAAGCGTTCAGTGTCCCCACGTTGAATAAATTTGTTGGGGTACATTTCTCTGATGTCAGGTCTGTTCAGAAATGGAAAAAGTCATGTAGTGAGGACCATTAGAAAACACTTAACCCTTTTCAAACATGAAAACAAACCTAACGGCAAAAGTCACTTTAATAGGCTGTCGCGCCCAGCATACAGATAAATGAGTTAACCTTGAAAATGGTGAGCTGTTCAGAATGATCAAACAGATCATGTCATTCAAACCGTCGGGATTCTGTTAAAACTCTGGTTTAAACTACAGGCCGTAGCGGCTGGACTTTTTTCAAAGTGCGTGTCCAAAATAAAACTACACTCAAAGGTTTTTGAGCCCCAGCCCAAGCCTCTGCTCCCTTACAATAAAAAAACAAAAACATTTAAACATGAGAAAACTTTAAGTTTAAAGGGTCTTTTTCATGAAGTTGCAGCAACATCTGAATGACTGAATGACATCTCTTGAACAAATTGATGAAGCCACACCTGTAAAGGTTTTGAGTTCTAGGCAGAACCCCCTTTCTGAATTGAAAAAAAAGCATCATTATAAGACAGCAATTACAAGCAGATTCAGTTCCACTTCCCTTTCAGAGGAAGTTGCTACGTGACTGCACTTGTGACAGGAACAAGTATTGTGAAATGTAATGGCAACCAGTGTTGTGCATGACGAGTTCAAATGAACGCGTTCATTGAACACGTTCATTTCTGTGAGAACGCTGAACTGAACGCAACATATTTGCAAATAAAGCACTTGAACGTGAAATTGTTCATTCGGGAGATCAGGAACTGGAATTGGAACTGTTCAGATTTCAGCTTCACTGTTTAGGTCCAATTATTACGGAATAATCCTCCTTTTCATTTCACCAGTGGGCGGCGCACACATTTAAAATGAGGGGACGATGACTTCACACTACATTACCCACAATGCAGTTCACACTCCAGCATAACAACGGGCACTAGCTCCATGGCAACGGCGGCCCGAGGCCAGTGCAGTCTTTACGAATGACAGGTGAAGAGAGATGATGCAGACGCAGCGTCAGCGAGACGTCAGAAGATTATCATTATCTGCAGGAATTTTACACATCGTCTCCCAAAGAGTCCGACAGTGAAAATCTAACCTTTCTGTACAAATTCTGTCCACCTGTGCTGAGAAAACAAGTCTGGGCGTCTGCCTCGTCAACTTCAAATTGTAAACGTCATGTGGAGTTAAATCATCTGTCCAGTGTGAGAAAATATCTGCAAGTCCTTGACAATCAAACAAAGTGATCAGGAAAGAGCAAGAAGACCCAACAGCCCCAAACGACCCCAGTCCCACTGCTGCTCCTTCAGGGGGAGGATTTACCTGCAACAGGTAGAAACACTGATAATGGACTACATTGTTGGAGATTTACAGCCTCTGAGTAAAGTTGAAAAGAGGAGAGTTTTAGGACAGGGGGGCGTTTCAGTCGTACTTCTCACCTAAAAATGTTGAAATGAACTGAATTTGAACTAGTTCAAAGTGAAAATGGTGAACTATGAACTGTTCATATTTAAACTATGTGAACTGAACTTTGAACTAGTTCATGAGAAGTAGGAACTTGCACAACACTGATGGCAACTGTCTGCTACATACCACACAGAGGGGCGTTATGAACTGCCTACCATGAAAGTAAGAAGCATGACACTGATAAATATCCTCTGTTAACAGTATGGCAGGACAGGTAGTGTGCAATAACGTTTTAGTTTAAAGTGATTTGTGCTGTTAAAGTGATCAGTGCTAATTGTGCAAGATATGGTTAATGATGAGGGACGATGATCGTATGTGGTGCGTGCGTGTGTGTGTGTGTGTGTGTGTGTTTGGGGGGGGGGGGGACATTGTGTATTCCTGGTATAATAGTCTGTGATGTTCCCTCCACTTTACGGCTACCACGATTCCTCGAGTAACTCCATTACAACAAATGATAGAGGAATTACCGCTGCCTCCAAGTCTGGTTTAATTTAATAAAAGATTATTTTTAGAGTGACACACGTACGCGTCCCCAATAAAGCGGAAGAAGACTGCAGGCTTTTTCGTAACGCGTTTCATAACGTGTGAAACAGTTTAGCTGTACAGACGCCGGGACTGAAAACAGCGACTGACAACAAGCAAACGTAGCAAAGCAAACGTAATAAGAGGAAGACACAGAAGATGTCGAAGGTGTGGGATCATTTTAACTTAAAAATTAAGGTCCCGGTCCACATTGTGTAAGACTCTTGGTCCAAGTCCCAGTCCACAGCATTTCTGTTTCACTTATTGGTTTTGAATGCAAAGTTTCACAATTTAACATACATGATATGAGTCTTTCACATTATTATTTAATGCTATTTTGTTTTCAATTTAAGTTTCATTTTGGGTCACCTTACTGTAAATGAGTGATACAGATAAAGGTGAAGTTGCTTATGTCAAAGTACAGTCAAAGTGAATACTGGAATGCAGGTTTTCCCAACAAAACATTTTATTGGAACTAGACGTGCAGTGTTTACCTGCCCATGATTTTATGTCATGGTTAATTGATGTATTCTAACAGTTCCTCAACTTTATATAGACAAAGGTAAATTGTTGTAAAAATTAATTTTCAGCTCATTTTCTGTTTCATTTGCTGAAATGTATTTGTATTTTCTTCATGTCCCCAGATTTATTTATTACTGTTTCTTATTTTGTTTGAATTTTGTTCATTTTTCATAACTAATTAAAAAAACAATTGGGGATTCAAAAATGTTTGGGATTTTATGACAGAACTGGAATTGAATTTGAATCTTTTGTTAATAAAGCTAGAATTAAAAACATATTTATGTAAATAATTCAAAAGGAATCATGGTACATTTCACAATCCTGTGATTGTTCTTTTTATAATCATCATTGGGCAAAACTTTTACTTTTGGATTATGATTTGGAACTTGGTCTGCTGACATCATGTACGAATATTAGTCTGGCTTCATATTCCTTCAAAAAATTTAAAATAAAAAAAATTATGGGATTAGAAAAGGATGTAGGAAGTGGAGCTTACCCCCTCAGGAAGTTGAACCCGCGCACACACACCAGAATGTTCCCGTAGGCGTCCACCTTGAGAAGGTTGCCATACATTGTGTCAAACACCAGACCTCTGTGAAAAATGAAGACAAGCAAGTAATGATTCAGGGACAGCACTGAGTTGTGTAACTAATTCTAATATAACTTTTCTTTCAACAGTCCACAAAGCATTTGCTCAGTACCCATTACCGTTGTGAATTTCCAAGGTTCTCTCTGGCAAAGATCAAGCGAACAGCAGCACTGCTCTGTGGTGTTCTGTCATCAATATTACCTGCTCAGATATTTAACAGGGCTTTTCCAGCTTTAGTCATTTCTTTCAAGCCATAAGTTGTTACTCATGTCATCTTCACCTTTGGATTCTACATTGTGCCTTTGGAATAAACTTGGCTTGGCATCTAATTATAGTAAGACGAGCTACCGTACTAAACTCTACATTTAAGAGGATTTATCTGTGGACTGATAAGTGACTGGTTGATGGCAAAATATTTACAGATTACTTTGTATTCCTTTCCAGCCCTTGTGCTAATCAACTGCTTTTGATTGTAGATATACGGATATCTCATTGAAACAAAGCATGGTTTGCATAGAAGAGAACAAACTGAAAATGTCATTATTACTTAAAACACCTTTAAACCACTCCCCCCTGAATTGCTACCTTTTTATGGTGGAGGAGTTTGTGAGCCCTACCAAGGACATTAGACATTAGTAGGGTTTCTCAAAGGCATGGTTTGTCTATATCAGGGGTCGGCAACCCAAAACGTTGAAAGAGCCATATTGGACCAAAAACACAAAAACACAAATATGTCTGGAGCCGCAAATAATGCAGCATGTGTTGCCTTCATTCTAAGGCTTATACAAGACTTTTCATTTTTTGCGGCTCCAGACACATTAGATTTTTATGTTTTTGGTCCAATATGGCTCTTTCAACATGTTGGGTTGCCGAACCCTGGGTTAAGCCTCACACACACATCTCACATCTTCTCCCGCTTTATCCGTTACCGGGTCGCGGGGGCAGCAGCCTCAGCAGGGATGCCCAGACTTCCCTCACCCCAGACACTTCCTCCAGCTCTTCCGGGGGGAGTCCGAGGCGTTCCCAGGCCAGCCGAGAGACATAGTCTCTCCAGCGTGTCCTGGGTCTTCCCCGGGGTTTCCTCCCGGTGGGACATGCCTGGAACACCTCCCTAGGGAGGCGTCCAGGAGGCATCCGGTACAGATGCCCAAGCCACCTCAGCTGACTCCTCTCAATGTGGAGGAGTAGCGGCTCGACTCCGAGCTCCTCCCGGGTGACCGAACTCCTCACCCTATCTCTAAGGGAGCGTCCAGCCACCCTGCGGAGGAAACTCATCTCGGCCGCTTGTATCCGCGATCTTGTCCTTTCGGTCACTACCCAAAGTTCATGACCATAGGTGAGGGTAGGGGCGTAGATTGACCGGTAAATCGAGAGCTTCGCCTTTCGACTCAGCTCCCTCTTTACCACGACGGTCCAGTACATCGACCGCATTACTGCGGACGCTGCACCGATCCGCCTGTCAATCTCACGCTCCATTGTTCCCTCACTCGTGAACAAGATCCCGAGATACTTGAACTCCTCCACCTGAGGCAGGACTTCTCCACCCACCCGGAGAAGGCATGCCACCCTTTTCCGGTCGAGAACCATGGCCTCGGTCTTGGAGGTGCTGATTCTCATCCCTGCTGCGTCGCACTCGGCCGCAAACCGCCCCAGCACATGCTGGAGGTCCCGGTCTGATGAAGCCAACAGGACAACATCATCTGCAAAAAGCAGAGATGAAATCCTGAGGTTCCCAAACCGGATCCCCTCCGGCCCCTGGCTGCGCCTAGAAATCCTGTCCATAAAAATTATGAACAGGACCGGTGACAAAGGGCAGCCCTGCCGGAGTCCAACATGCACCGGGAACAAGTCTGACTTACTGCCGGCAATGCGAACCAGACTCCTGCTTCGATCATACAGAGACCGGACAGCCCTTAGTAGAGGGCCCCGGACTCCATACTCACTCAGCACCCCCCACAGAATGGCACGAGAGACACGGTCAAATGCCTTCTCCAGATCCACAAAGCACATGTAGACTGGTTGGGCAAATTCCCATGAACCCTCGAGCACCCTGCGGAGGGTATAGAGCTGGTCCAGTGTTCCACGACCGGGACGAAAACCGCATTGTTCCTCCTGAATCCGAGGTTCGACTATCGGCCGTAATCTCCTCTCCAGTACCCTGGCGTAGACTTTCCCCAGGAGGCTGAGAAGTGTGATCCCCCTGTAGTTGGAACACACTCTCCGGTCCCCCTTTTTAAACAGAGGGACCACCACCCCGGTTTGCCACCCCAGCGGTACTGTCCCCTTCCTCCATGCAATGTCGCACAGGCGTGTCAGCCAAGACAGCCCTACGACATCCAGAGACTTGAGGTACTCAGGGCGAATCTCATCCACCCCCGGTGCCCGGCCACCGAGGAGCTTACGAACCACCTCAGTGACCTCGGCTTGGGTGATGGATGAGCACGCCTCCGAGCCCCAACCCTCTGCTTCCTCAGTGGAAGGCATGTCAGTCGGGTTAAGGAGATCCTCAAAGTATTCCTTCCACCGTCCGACAATGTCCCCAGTCGAGGTCAACAGCTCCCCACCAGCACCATAAATGGTGCCGGCAGAGTACTGCTTCCCCCTTCTGAGGCGCCGAACAGTCCTCCAGAATTTCCTCGAGGCCGACCGAAAGTCCTCCTCCATGGCCTCCCCGAACTCCTCCCAGACCCGAGTTTTTGCCTCCAAGACTGCCCGAGCCGCGGCCCGCTTGGCCTGCCGGTACCTATCTACTGCGTCAGGAGTCCCACCGGCCAACATAGCCCGGTAGGACTCCTTCTTCAGTCTGACGGCATCCTGTACTTCCGGTGTCCACCACCGGGTTCTAGGATTGCCGCCACGACAGGCACCGGAGACCTTGCGTCCACAGCTTCGAGCCGCCGCGTTGACAATGGAGGCAGAGAACATGGTCCACTCGGACTCGATGTCCCCCGCCTCCCCCGGGATCCGAGAGAAGCTCTCCCGGAGGTGGGAGTTGAAGATGTCCCTGACAGAGGGCTCAGCCAGACGTTCCCAACAGACCCTCACAATCCGTTTGGGTCTGCCCGGTCTGTCCAACCTCCTCCTCCGCCAGCGCATCCAACTCACCACCAGGTGGTGATCAGTTGACAGCTCAGCCCCTCTCTTCACCCGAGTGTCCAAGACATGCGGCCGAAGGCCAGATGAAACGACAACAAAGTCGATCATTGACCTCCGGCCTAGGGTGTCCTGGTGCCACGTGCACTGATGGACACCCTTATGCCTGAACATGGTGTTCGTGATGGACAAACTGTGACTCGCACAGAAGTCCAACAACAAAACACCACTCGGGTTCAGATCGGGGAGGCCGTTCCTCCCAATCACGCCTCTCCAGGTATCACTGTCATTGCCCACGTGAGCGTTGAAGTCCCCCAGTAGAACAATGGAGTCCCCAGTTGGAGCACTATCAAGTACTCCTCCCAGGGACTCCAAGAAGGCCGGGTACTCCCCACTGCTGTTCGGCCCGTAGGCACAAACAACAGTGAGAGACCTATCCCCGACCCGAAGGCGCAGGGAAGCGACCCTCTCGTTCACCGGGGTGAACTCCAACACATGGCGGCTGAGCTGGGGGGCTATAACCAAGCCCACACCAGCCCGCCGCCTCTCACCCTGGGCAACTCCAGAGTAGTGGAGGGTCCAGCCCCTTTCAAGGAGCTGGGTTCCAGAGCCCAAGCTATGTGTGGAGGTGAGCCCGACTATCTCTAGCCGGTATCTCTCAACCTCACGCACAAGCTCCGGCTCCTTCCCCCCCAGCGAGGTGACATTCCATGTCCCCACTGTGAGGGTTGATGTCCAGGGATTGGGTCGTCGAGGCACCCCGCCACGACTGCTACCCAGCCCACAATGCACCGGCCTGCCATGGTCCTTCCTGCGGGTGGTGGGCCTACTGGAAGGCGGACCCGCGTCGCCGTTTCGGGCTGAGCCCGGCCGGGTCCCACGGGCAAAGACCCGGCCACCAGGCACTCGCCATCGAGCCCCAACCCCAGGCCTGGCTCCAGGGCGGGGCCCCGGTGACGCCGATCCGGGCGACGTAGCGGTCCTTGTTTTATTCGTCTTCATAACAAGCTTGTGAACCGCTCTTAGTCTGGCCCGTCACCCAGGACCTGTTTGCCATGGGAGACCCTACCAGGGGCGAAAGTGCCCCCGACAACATAGCTCCTAGGATCACTCGGGCACACAAACCCCTCCACCACAGTAAGGTGGCGGTTCAAGGAGGGGGTTAAGCCATCAAAATTAAAAAAAACACCAGGCAGCTCAGGCAGGTAAAAGTTTCACAGTTTCACCATCATTATGTTTACTGAAGGTGAGGGTGCTGTTGACCTCGATTGCCTTTGAGGAATTTGAGGATCTTCCCAATCCCATCAGCTCGTCTTCCAGATAGGAATGTGAGTGTTTGGACTCCAAGGTGGGCTCACGCATTCCTGAGGCTGAGGTCACCCAGGTGGATTAAACTGTTGTGGCAGGGCTCTGCAGGTGGAAAGAGTCTACCCCGAGTTCCTCAAGGCTATGGTTGCTGTAGGGCTGTTCTAGTTGACATCCAATCCAACTTTATTTATAAACCACTTTCAAACAACCACAGTGATCCCTGACCCACACTTCGCCGTAGCCTGCATCCATGCATACTTTGGAGAAGCATATTGCCCACAATTACTTGCGGTATAGCCCAAAACGGGAAAAGAATGGCTGCATCTGCAGATCCTGTGCCAAACATTTGCATTTAAGTGCAAGTGTTGAAATATTTGAATTTTTCTTACCCTTTATATATGTAAATACAATCAAGGTTTGCTATTTTGCTTGGGAAGAAGCATAACTTTTTTTTTAAATCATTCTTATGACATCCCGTTTAAACTTTTCACTTGTACAATACATTTTGAATGTATAAAAACGAAAGTATAAGAAGATAAAACTTACCAGATACCAGTTACCCGCTCTACATTTACATTTAAAATTATACAGCTGGCTCATATGAATTACTAATAAGCAATATACATTTATTATGATAAATGGCTTTAGCGGGACATGAGTTTCAGCTCTAGCTGGAGCAGTTTACACCTGAGTGTGAAGCAGCAGGGATGACAATCAGAATCAAATCTGATACCACGCTTCTCAGTCAGAAAAGGGTAGAATGCCTTTTTCTTGCATGCTTTATTAGCACACTTTATATAGACTGAGGGGCAAAATGGCTTATACAGTGGGGAGAACAAGTATTTGATACACTGCCAATTTTGCAGGTTTTCCCACTTGAAAAGCATGTAGAAGTCTGTAATTTTTATCATAGGTACTCTTCAACTGTGAGTGATGGAATCTAAAAAAAATATCCAGAAAATCACATTGTATGATTTTTAAGTAATTAATTAGCATTTTTATTGCAATACATTAGTATTTGATACATCAGAAAAACAGAACTTAATATTTGG
Source organism: Cololabis saira (assembly GCF_033807715.1). Taxonomy (NCBI): domain Eukaryota; kingdom Metazoa; phylum Chordata; class Actinopteri; order Beloniformes; family Belonidae; genus Cololabis; species Cololabis saira. The sequence goes on from NC_084603.1 coordinate 39,631,781, forward strand.
TACAGAAACCTTTGTTTGCAATTCCAGAGATCAGACGTTTCCTGTAGTTCTTGACCAGGTTTGCACACACTGCAGCAGGGATTTTGGACCACTCCTCCATACAGATCTTCTCCAGATCCTTCAGGTTTCGGGGCTGTCGCTGGGCAATACGGACTTTCAGCTCCCTCCAAAGATTTTCTATTGGGTTCAGGTCTGGAGACTGGCTAGGCCACTCCAGGACCTTCAAATGCTTCTTACGGAGCCACTCCTTAGTTGCCCTGGCTGTGTGTTTCGGGTCGTTGTCATGCTGGAAGACCCAGCCACGACCCATCTTCAATGCTCTTACTGAGGGAAGGAGGTTGTTGGCCAAGATCTCGCGATACATGGCCCCATCCATCGTCCCCTTAATACGGTGCAGTCGTCCTGTCCCCTTTGCAGAAAAGCATCCCCAAAGAATGATGTTTCCACCTCCATGCTTCACGGTTGGGATGGTGTTCTTGGGGTTGTACTCATCCTTCTTCTTCCTCCAAACACGGCGAATGGAGTTTAGACCAAAAAGCTCGATTTTAGTCTCATCAGACCACAGGACCTTCTCCCATTCCTCCTCTGGATCATCCAGATGGTCATTGGCAAACTTCAGACGGGCCTTGACATGCACTGGCTTGAGCAGGGGGACCTTGCGTGCGCTGCAGGATTTTAATCCATGACGGCGTAGTGTGTTACTAATGGTTTTCTTTGAGACTGTGGTCCCAGCTCTCTTCAGGTCATTGACCAGGTCCTGCCGTGTAGTTCTGGGCTGATCCCTCACCTTCCTCATGATCAATGATGCCCCACCAGGTGAGATTTTGCATGGAGCCCCAGAGCGAGGGAGATTGACCGTCATCTTGATCTTGAGCTGCTTGCCTATTGTCCTGTAGCCCATCCCAGCCTTGTGCAGGTCTACAATTGTATCCCTGATGTCCTTACACAGCTCTCTGGTCTTGGCCATTGTGGAGAGGTTGGAGTTTGTTTGATTGAGTGTGTGGACAGGTGTCTTTTATACAGGTAACGAGTTCAAACAGGTGCAGTTAATACAGGTAATGAGTGGAGAACAGGAGGGCTTCTTAAAGAAGAACTAACAGGTCTGTGAGAGCCGGAAGTCTTACTGGTTGACAGGTGATCAAATACTTATGTCATGCAATAAAATGCTAATTAATTACTTAAAAATCATACAATGTGATTTTCTGGATTTTTTTTTTAGATTCTGTCACTCACAGTTGAAGAGTACCTATGATAAAAATTACAGACTTCTACATGCTTTTCAAGTGGGAAAACCTGCAAAATCGGCAGTGTATCAAATACTTGTTCTCCCCACTCTAGCTAAAGGTGGTTAATGTAGAACTTTAATCTCATAATAAATGTATCTGTAATATATCAGTATGATTCATGATGCCCATAAACTGCACAGCCCTTCTCAGTTTTGTAATTTATTTCTAAACAAAAGTAGAAGTTACCTGGTTGGGAAGGAGGGATCATAGACAAAGTTGAGCAGCTCTAGTGGATAACCGATGGACACCAGGCGTTCCACCGTCAGGCCGAAACCCAACGCCTCATACTCAGGAGACTTATAAACTACACAGAGTGGGAGAGAGATTCATGTTCACGAGAAGAAACACACACGCAAACAAAAACATAGTCATTACAAAATGATGCATATTTAATTATTTTTCTGCAGTAGATTTTTGTACATTAGATTTCTTTTTTGTATTAAAATACTTTTTTAATTTTATGTTTCTAATTTAACTTTTACTCAGCCAGATAAAGACAAATACATTTTATTGATTTAATTCACTGTAATAAAAGTAGAAAAATAGTAAATAATACTAAAAATGTACTACTGTGGACATACCCTTAACCATAGGTTGCCTCTGAAAAAATGTGTTGCTGCAGATAAGAAAGACCAGAGTATACTCTTTTTTTGTGGGGTGTAAGCACGGAAACTAACATTTGACCAGAAAAAAATCTGGTGTTATTTTTTCCCCTCATAGAGTAATTGCCAAACTGCTGGGACGTTGGAAGTGCAACAGATCCAACTGTATCAGAGATCTCCACTAGGCCTGTGTTGAAAAGATCCATTTTCCCATTCTAAAGCGATTCTCATATTAATTACTAAAAATAGTCATCATATGTCTAAAGATCGATTTTTTTTCATCATTACAAGTTTTGGTATTTTTTTTGTTTATGCCCAAAAAATGAATGTTTTGTTGGACACCAGAATAACTAGTGCCATGTTTTTGCCTTTAAATGTTTTTAAAGGTATGAAAACATTAAAGTTTTAAGTTATAATTGCATAATATGTCTATATTTCTTTGCTTTATATACTGTCTATAGGTTACATTTGCATAAAATGCTAAAAACCAAATTCTCATTAATGGTAAAAAATAAAAACGATTTCATACGGCCCTATCTCTGTTTGCTGCCCTGGATCTGTTTGATATTTCTGCAGTTCTATCAGCATTCTGGGAGGTGATTGGTCCTTACAGCATCATTAGCTGCAATACTTGCTGTTGAATCTCAATATAATATTAGTATTAATATGTTGCATAACTACACAGTCATATAATTCATGCAACAGCTCAAAAAACTGTTTTAATAACACTAACCCAAATCAATATCGGAATCAAATCAAATCCTAATAATCGATTCTGAATCTTAAGAATTGGAATGGAATCGATTCTTGACATTTGAATCGATACCCAGCCCTAATCTCCACAGATCACTATCAAAATATTGTGGAGCTGTGTTTGTAGTCTTGCAATAAATGAGCATCATCCTGTGCAGGGTTGGTAAATAGGAAACCACCAGTACATTACACATGAATCCTTCATCTGAACTTTATAAAAGGATGAGAAAATAAGTTGCACAACATTCCTAGACTACAAAATAATTTGACCCTTTTAATGTAAATTTGAGTGTATGAAGATATGACAATAAAGGGCTTCAAATGAATGAACTTACCTGCAAGAGTGTAATCCATGTCAAAACCAAAACACTTGATTTTCTCCATGGCTAGGCTTCGGTTGACAAACACTCTGAGAGGAGAAACAGTCAATCAACACAAGGCAGCTAAATCACCCCCCCTTTTGCTACATTTATACAGTTGTGTGAAAAAGTGTTTGCCTCCGTCCTGATTTCTTATTTTTTTGCACATTTGTCACACTTAAATGTTTCAGATCATAAAACAAATTTAAATATTAGACAAAGATAACAAGTAAACACAAAATGCAGTTTGTAAATTAAGGTTTTATTATTAAGGGGGAAAAAAATCCAAACCTACATAGCCCTGTGTGAAAAAGTGACCCCACCCGTTAAAACGTAAATTAACTTTGGTCTATCACATCTTTGGAAAGCTGAGTTCAATTTCTCTAGCCTGAATACTGCCACACTGGTTCTCAATCCAGAAATCACTTAAATAGGACCTGCCTGACAAAGAGAAGTAGACTAAAAATCCTCAAAAGCTAGATAGACATCATGCTGCCATCCAAAGACATTCAGGAACAAATGAGGAACAAAGTAATTGAGATCTATCAGTCTGGAAAAGGTTACAAAGCCATTTCTAAAGCTTTGGGACTCCAGCGAACCACAGTGAGAGCCGTTATCCACAAATGACCAAAACATGGGACAGTGATGAACCTTCCCAGGAGGCCGGCCGACCAAAATGACCCCAAGAGCAGCAACGACTCATCCAAGAGTCACAAAAGACCCAGAACAACATCCAGAGACCTGCAGGATCACCTGCCTCAATTAAGGTCAGTGTTCATGACTCCACAATAAGAAAGAGACGGGGCAGAAATGGCTGCATGGCAGAGTTCCAAGACCAAAACCACTGCTGAGCAAAAAGAACATAAACGCTCGTCTCAGTTTTGCCAGAAAACATCTTGATGATCCCCAAGACTTTTGGGGAAATACTCTGTGGACTGATGAGACAAAAGCTGAACTTTTTGGAAAGTGTATGTCCCATTACATCTGGTGTAAAAGTAACCCAGCATTTCAGAAAAGGAACATCATAGCAACAGTAAAACATGGTGGTGGTAATGTGATGGTCTGGGCTGTTCTGCTGCTTCAGGACCTGGAAGACTTGTTGTGGTAAATGGAACCATGAATTCTGCTGTCTACCAAAACATCCTGAAGGAGAATGTCCGGCCAACTGTTCATGACCTCAAGCTGAAGACACTTGGGTTCTGCAGCAGGACAATTATCCAAAACACACCAGCAAATCCACCTCTGAATGGCTGAAGAAAAACTAAATGAACTGTGGAGTGGCCTAGTCAAAGTCAAACTTTCAGTCCCGACCTGAATCTGATTGAGATGTTGTGGCATGACCCTAAAAAGGCGGTTCCTGCTTGAAAACCTTCCATTGTGGCTGAATTACAACAATTCTGCAAAGGTGAGTGGGGAAAAGACTCTTTTCCAGTTATGGCAAACGCTTGATTGCAGTTGTTGCTGCTGAGGGGCCCAAGCAGTTATTATTAGGTTTAGGGGGAATCACTTTTTCACACAGGGCCATGTAGGTTTGGAGTTTTCCTTCCCCTTAATAATAAAAACCTTCATTTAAAAACTGCATTTCTGTGTTATCTTTGTCTAATATTTAAATTTTTTTGATGATATGAAACATTTAAGTGCAACAAACATGCAAAAAAGTAAATGCAGGAAGGGGGCAAACACTTTTTCACTGTATTAATGATTAATACCAAGTTTGGCAAAGCCTAAAAGCCAGATATATGCATTTTGAAACAGAGGTTGTGTTTTTTGTGTGTACATGGGTATGTGTGCAAGTGTTTATTTTCACCAGCCCTCTTCAGGGCCAAAACCCTAACGGTGGGACATGAAAGAGCAGAGAAGAAAGGACAAGACAGTGATGGGTGCAGTTTTTTCTTTTTATCTTAGTACATGGTTATATAATGCACGGATACATGATCTTATGTCGTGCACATACGGCATTTTATGGCATGTTGTCCTTTGTCTAATCCTGTCTATGTCTGTTTTTGATACCTTGCTGCACAGCCAATTGGTCTTGGGGACAATGGAGTTCAGCTGAGTTGAGTAAGCACCTTACTGAAACCTTAGTAGCGGACCTGAGATTGCCATGCTAGTTAAAAAGTTGTGTGTGGTCCATCAAAGAGCAGGATTAGTAACTAAGTATATGATTAAAATATTGACCATTGTTATAGCTTTTAAGTTCAGAACAGAAAGATCCTTGCTGAGCAGTTCAGCAGAATCTTTCACCACTCTGACAAACATGTACCTGTGATGAGCCTGACGACGATACTTCTTCATGGCCACACCATCCATGCAGACCGGGAGATCCGCGTACTTCTGTAGAGTGTCACTCCAGGAAGTCATCATCTTTAACCGTTACCAATGTTCCTGCAACAACATTAAACCAGGACCAGTCTCTGTAAGTGAGGTTGCATGACTGTATTCTAACATTACATTTTGATTAGAGATGCACCGATCGATCGGCAACCGATCGGGATCGGCAACCAATCGGGATCGGCCAATAATGCCCCTATCGGTTTTGATCGGAGTTCTCAAAATAATAGTTCAAAACAGCCAATCCGATGACGTTTACAACAACAACCGACCGCCCGCGCGTTCGTGTGTTCCCGCATGTCAGACCCAGGTCCCCTAAGGGGGCGTGAAAATGGCAAAGTATGCAAAGGAAATACCCCGAGGAGGAATGTTACAAAAGAATTTCAACACAACGAAGCTGATAAGACATTTGAAAGTTTCTCACATCAAGGACTATATAAAGAACAGGAGGTGCAGCAACGCCGCTAACTCACCTGTAACAGAGACCTATGAACGACAGCAAGAAAAATAAAGAACTACATCGTAAGGTAATGGATATGGATAATAATGGATAAGCCTTGATCATCAGCTTTCTGTTGTTGAAGACGTCGAGTTTAAACGGGTCGTTAGCTGTTTGGATCCCGGTACGAGCTGCCATGTCGTTAATATTTCACTGATGAATGACCGTCAGAGTTTTACCAACTATATACAATCACATCCAAAGCCCCGTGCAGGACAACAGTCGTGTCAGTCGCTTCACGAGTGGCATTAGGAGTTCTAGTGTGAGAGTTTTGCTTCACTCACAAAGGTTTCCTCACACGCGGCAGATGCTATCGCTAAAGCTTTCACAAAGCTTAATAATTCATAATTAATTTTTTATTTTAAGATGTTTTCCTTTTTCCACAGGAAAACTAAGGTTTATACTTAACCACTTGTATCAACTCTAAGAGAGTGACATGTCTGCAGTTGTCTGTGTTGGTGCAGTTGTGTTGTACATAATTATTATCACATGAAAACTTAAGTTAATAAGCTACATGAGTCTAAATCATCTCTAAGAATCTCTAGAAGGTGAAATATTGCACTTTGTCTCAGCCTGCAATAAAACAGTAATACTCATGATACTTTCTGATCTCCTAATTTTGATACCTAATAATACCATGTCAGTGTTGTACATGAGAGAACAATATTGAAGAATTTATGGATTTCACGGCAATATCGGGAACGGCAGATACTGATTTTGGTGATCAACCCTCAAAATCCTGAATGGTGCATCTCTAATTTGTCTAGAGACGCTAAAGTCAGCTAAAAATCAGCTTTTACACTAAAGCTGATTTGCTTGCAAGCAAGAATGAGGCACAAAACGTTATCTAATCAAATCATAAGACAAAGATGTCCTATGGTATGGACAGATGAGACCAAAGAGTTGTTTGGCCTCGATGCCAATGGTAATATGTAGCAAAAAAAAAAAAGAAAACGACCAGTATTATAAGAGAAACACCTCAAGAAACCTCAAAAGCCGCGTCAAGCACGGCAGCAGAAGATTTTGCAGTGAAGTGGCCTGCAGGTCACCTGCAGGTCATTGAGTTATATAACTATCTTTGTATAGCAGGGGGATATTTTACAGGGAAACATGTGTGGCCATCTGCACACCGTTTAAGCATGGTTGAAAATGGCGCTATGCAACATGCAAAAACACACTTTCTTGTGTGTTTTTGAGCAGAAAATATACAACAAATGAAAGAATTGCTTTTTTGCTCTGGCTTTGTCAAAGTCCAGACACAAGCTGGATGAAATGCTGTGGCAGGATCTCTTTTTTTCTTTCCTACCTTGTCTGCACACATATTAATGGTTGATACAATGCTGGTAAAAACCTAAGGCATATATATGTGCATTATTACTATATATACATATACTAATGTAAGGGGAGGGGGGGTGACATCCACTGCCAATCCAGGAAGTAAGAACACACGGAGACACACGTCAAGCACTGGAAATCTGCAACAAAAACCACAAATGAAACACAAAACCGACACGGAGCCGACCAAAACACGAGCAGCAATCGACCCAAATCTCGAGATCCGAATACAGTCTGAACTAAGCTACCGCTAACTAACCCCAAAAACTACAGAGCAAGCATGCAGGTGAACAAGCCAGTGTATATGTCTATGTGTGTGTGTGTGCGTGTATGTATATGACTATGTGTGTGTGTGTATGTATATGTGCGTGTGTGTGTACATGTCTGTGTGGCTATGTGTGTGTGTATGTGTGTGTATATGTTTGTGTGGCTGTGTATGTGTGTGTGTGGCTATGTGTGTGTATGTGTGTGTGCATATGTATATGTTTGTGTGGCTGTGTATGTGTGGCTGTGTGTGTATGTGTGTGTGCATATGTATATGACTAAGTGGCTGTAGGTGTGTGTGTACGCCTGTATATGTATGTGTGGCTAAGTGTGTGTGTGTGTGTATGCATATGTATAACTATGTGTGCGTATGTGTACATGTATGAATATATATGTGTATGTATGTGTGTGGGTATGGGAATGTGTGTGTGTGTGTGTGTGTGTGTGTGTGTGTGTGTGTGTTTGTGTGTAATAATCCTATCAAAGCTCCACCTGAAGTGTATCTATAGTGGGGGAGGCAGCTGTGGGAGGATCTCATGAGAGCTGTGCAAATGTGCAAAATCCACTATGAGCCGAGGCAACGCTGTGAAGAAGGATTGTTTAAAAACCGGACAACAAAGTCGTAATATTTTGAGAATAAAGTCGTAACATTACGAGAATAAAGTCGTAATATTAAATATATTATAAATATATAAATATAACTTCACAAGATGCTCAATATTCCTCATTTTAACACAGGATGCTCTTCCTGTTAGAGTTCTCATGAATTGACACTTTATTCTCATAATATTACGACTTTATTCTCGTAATCTTACAACTTTATTCTCGTAATTTTACGACTTTATTCTCATTATATTATGACTTTATTCTCATAATTTCCAATTTTTGTCTTAGTTTGGCCCTAATACTCGTAGTCATAACTTTAAAACCAAAATCAATGAAAATATCTATAAAAAAAAACTCTACAACTCTACAAGCAATGCACCCTGAGTGTACTTAGTTCTGCCCACGTGGTTTTCTTTTTATTCCACTTTTAAAATAATAATGTCGGGTTTAGTTGTTGTTCTTCTGGCGTTGTCTGACACCAAGACAAACCAGTTCAGGTTTTTATTATATTCACACACACACACACACACACACACACATATATAGACACACACACACACACACACACACACACACACACATATATAGACACACACACACACACACACACTCAGACACTCAGACACTCAGACAGACAGCCAGACAGAAAAAGAGGGAACCAGCTTTGACACAGCTGTGTGTGCCATTGATTGACAGACACAGCTTTCGAGCTGCAGTAACGTTTAAAGCCTGAATTATGGTTCCACGTTAAAACGACGGCGTAGAGCTGGCGACGATACGCACCGTACGCCGTAGGCTCTGCGTTGGTGTAACGCGGAAGCATAAATCAGCCCTAAGGAAACAGTACGAGGAAGTTGAAAACGTGGTTTGATGGACAGATCAGGTGGAGTCGCGGATCCAGCCCGGAGGGGAAACAGGGTTCAGCTAAAATTAGCCGTGTTTTGTGAGGGTGATTCTGATGCTGCAGCTACAAAAAGCTGCTAAACAACACAACTGTTGTTCCGCTTCTGTCGAACCGAGACGGACCGCGGTTTCCATGGGCAACCTCTCCAACCCGCTCTCAAACACACGTTTGGTAAACGCTTCCCAACACCCCAGAAGTGCACGAGTGTACCGACTAAAGCCAACAGTTCTTCCATATAAAAACAGCCCTAACGGCCATTTAAGCGCATTGTTTTTATATCCAATCCAGCTGGACCAAATACTCACTGTGAGGGTGTCGGGCGAGTGGTGAGTGGCGCATGCGCACACAGTGGCAGGCACTAGATTGGATCAGCTGGAAGGAGGATCTCCTCCGCCTTAACGCTGATTTATGGTCCCGCGTTACATCAACGCAGGCGTGGGGTACGCAGCGACGCGCACCCTACGCCGTAGACTACGCCGTCGATTTAACGCGGAACCATAATTCAAGCTTTATTTTGAAGATCAGACCAACCACCAACATCCAAATGTATGGAGGTAGATTTGTGTCTTAATTATTCAATCAAAAAAGAAGTTGCTTCAATCAAAAAATATATTTTCAATTAAAAAAAAAGAAAAAAAAAAGTGTTTGAATGTAAACAAATATTTGAGGCTAAAAAAAAATGCATTTGAACACTTTCTTTGATTGGAAATGTTTTTCTTTGATAGAAGTGAAGTTTTTTTTGTTTGAAGCAACTTTTTTGATTGAAGTAGTGTTATTTTGTGTTTGGGCCATATTATGGGTAGGACATTTGTGTCTTTATCATTTAATCAAAAAAGAAGTTGCTTCAAAAAGAAAAAAAATATTTTCAATGAAAAAAATTTAAAAAAAAACCTTTTTCAATCAAAGAAAAATAGTGTTTGAATGCAAAAAAATATTTGAGACCCAACAAATTTGGACATTTTTTTGGATTTAAAATATTTTTTTTCGATTTGAAGTGATTTTTTTTTTGATTGAATTGAAAAAAGTTTTGAATTCTTTTTTTTTTTTTGATTGAATCATTTTGACACAAACATCCCGCAGTGGGCGGATGCTTCCTTTGATTGAAATAATTTTCTTTGATTGAAGTGAATTTTTTTTTAATTGAAAATATATTTTTTAATTGAAGCAATTGCTTTTTTGATTGAATAATTAAGACACAAATCTACCTCCATCCAAATGATCATTCCAGCGATCCAACCGACTGCTCATGATCCTCAAGCTTTTCTTCTTGCTACTTTTAAGGCTGCAAAACTGGACCTTAAATTTATGTATAACTAAGCTGCGTCCGAAATTCCATACTTCCACCCTAATGAGTATGGAAAAACAGTATGTTAAATTAATCTCAACCCCCCCACTCCCCCACATACACAGGTGATAATTAAAATGTAGAGTTAAAAGAGGTAGCGCAGAGGGACCAGGGAGGAAACACCACCGAACCAGCCATCCCACCCGTCAACAAGGGTCGCTGGCCCCCAGGAAGGGCCAAGAGGTCCAGCATCATCCTCCCACTCCACCAGGGCCTAGTGGACCCCCATGGTGGTCCAACGCAGCCAGAGCCATATATAGGATGAAATGTAAAATAATAATCATTAGAATAAAATTAAATAAATAAAATAATTAAAGGGGAGCTATTATGGCATTTAATGTCTATTTTAAACAGGCCTTGAATGTCTTAAAAAGAAGCTTTTGATTGTTTTTTCTAAATAAATTAGAAATTCAGCCTCTGGGCCATGTCTTTATCTTTACCGTTTCTAACCTCATTATCTATGCGGGATTCTGAGTGGGCGGGGCTATGATAATGATGCTCTGTGCTGATTGGCTGCTTGAATGACGTGTAGCAGGGGAGGGAACAAAGCCTCTCCGGGCAGAAGAGCAGCCGGTAGTTGAAATGAGAAGTTATCTCTATGATTCCTCCTCATTTCACTACAAAAACCTCAATAAAGTGGCAGCTGCTGGAGGGAGATGGACAGAGAGCGTCCGATGTCACGCAGTGCTACGATAGTCGGACATTCACATGCAGTTACACGGTTTTATAGTTGTGGGCGTGGTTTGCATTTTGGTTACGTAATGAAAATGCACCGAATCTGAACGGCTCGTAGATCCACATCACACTGGACGGCTCATCCGGGCGGCTGTACAGACCCTGCAGAATTTAGTTGCTTTCCTCCTTCTCTGAGTTGGCAGGCTGAGGGGAGACCACTTTATATATGTTAAAGCAAGAAAAAACCTGTTTTTCATAATAGGTCCCCTTTAAATAAATAAAAGATAAAACTGAAAAATAAAATAAAATATTAATTAAAAGCAAGACTAAAAAAGTGGGTCTTTAGCCTTTTTTTAAAAAATATATTGACATTCTCTGCAGCCCTCAGGTTCACCGGCCGGCTATTCCAAAGACTCTCCAACTTCAGTGAGAAACACTCACAATCTACACACGTCTTTCCAGAGCTGCTGGGTAGAATCCTCAGCCATGGCTTCATTGCACCATGTAATTGTACTTCTTGATAGCTGGAGGGCTTTGATCGAAGATAGTATTTCTGGCTTATTTTTAAAGTCTCAGAACGAGTCAGCTGCTTCAACAAATGCCTCTTTCACCATCTCTCCATCTTGGAAAATCTCTTATTTTAATGAAGTGACTCACCTGGAACAATGCTTCCGTGGCTGCCTTTGCTTTCCAAGTTAGTTGTGAGAAAAATGACAACAGGGATTTCAGTTCCTTCACCTTCTCAGCTCACTTTTTGTTGTGGAAAACCCCATCAAATGCTCTTTAATGTGTTCTTTCCAACCAGGTGAATAACTGGACTGAAACTGATTGTCTACGTTACCAAGAATAAGACTTGAGAAATGATCCAGATTTCAGTAGATTTAATTAAACAGTTACATGCAAAAGGGTCAGAACATACATGAGGCGTCTCCATGCAGAATGACAATGAAACAGAGGAAGCATAAGGATTTTAAGGCACAAAGGATGATTCATTCTTACGATTCGAGTAGACAAAAACATGTTTTGTTGACACATGTTTTGTGAGCAGACTACCAGTCTGTACATTTAGCTGAGCCAAGGCTGTTATTCTGCTGCTCTCAGCAGTTTGGGTTTAATCACGTAACCAAGGCTGAATGTTCCATCACAGGGAAGTCAGTGTCGTTTTTATGAACTTTTGGCTTCTTACTTGGTCCTGTTCCCCCACTCATTTTTATACCCTCTTACTTGAGAGTTTGGTAGAGTTTTGCAGCACTTAGCGCTGTTGTATGGGCGGTACGTAAATAAAGTGACAACATTTCATAGTAAGGATGATGATATCCTGAGCTCATGCCATGTGATCGACTGGTAGATCGCAATCGATGTATTGGGCACCCCTGCCCTTATCTGAGGTCCAGTAGAACCAGTATGGACACTAATCCCTTATCTGAGGTCCAGTAGAACCAGTATGGACACTAATCCCTTATCTGAGGTCCAGTAGAACCAGTATGGACACTAATCCCTTATCTGAGGTCCAGTAGAACCAGTATGGACACTAATCCTTATCTGAGGTCCAGTAGAACCAGTATGGACACTAATCCCTTATCTGAGGTCCAGTAGAACCAGTATGGACACTAATCCCTTATCTGAGGTCCAGTAGAACCAGTATGGACACTAATCCCTTATCTGAGGTCCAGTAGAACCAGTATGGACACTAATCCTTATCTGAGGTCCAGTTTAAAAAAAAAAAGATTTAAAAACTAATAAGAGAACCTTAAAATCGATCCGATGGGATGGTTTGGATGGGTGGAAGTTCAGCAATACCTTACATTCTACAATATCACCATGAAACCATTACAACAGTTTAGGTATGTTTATTGTGTTAGCGTTGAGTCTTTAGTGTAATCTAATGTACAGTATTTTATAGTGAGTAGGAAGAAACACTTAAAGAACGTTAGATACATATATTAATCAAATTCAGTATTTATGATTTCAAATGTACTTTTCACTTTGCTTTGCATACATTTTCCTCATGAAAAGGTTTATCATGTTAAAACATTTTCTGAATCAAGAATGGACCAGATCTTAGAGGAAGTATTTAGTGTTGGGTTTCCTCACTAGTTTATGTACATGTATGAATGATTGTTCTAGTATCAACTAACTTTCATTCATGTAAACAACTAATAGAGGGTCTGCATTGACGTCACTTCCCCACTGGACCAGCCCCCTTACTGCACTGAGTGGTGAAAACAGCTGCAACTAGTGGAGAAGACGGGATAACAGCTGATTATCAGCTTAAATTAAAGGCAGTTGGACTTGACAGTGACCTGTACAGTTACCCCAAGAACCAGTGGTCCATGACATTAATATTTGGTACAGTTACCAAGAACCAGTGGTCCATGGACATTAATATTTGGTACAGTTACCAAGAACCAGTGGTCCATGGACATTAATATTTGGTACAGTTACCAAGAACCAGTGGTCCATGGACATTAATATTTGGCCACGAATCCAGTTTCCTGATATTTATATTAACTTAATTTCTACGCCGGGGAAATACACGAAGCAAAGCTTGAAGGCTTACAAAAGTCTTGACGCTTGGTCCGACTTCAAGGCAGGATTTGTTGTAGAAATTAAAGTGATGAGGACACCGAACTTTATGATTTGACCGTTTAACGTTAGCTACCCAAAAATCCAACATTACCTGATACAAAATGGGAACCACAAATCCACGTTTCTGTGTCTGGAATCCAGTTGTTTCTGTGAATTGCAGCGATCCATTTGTCTCTCTTAAGCTTATTTTTCATCAGTCTGTAAAACGATAACTCAGATTTCTTGCTAAATCTATGAGTACAGTCGATCACACAACAGCTCTTTCCCATTTTAGATGTTTTCCAGTTGCTCAAACTGAAAGTTTACGCTGACACTCAGTCTTTCTGACACTCAGTCTTTCTGTCACTCAGTCTTTCTGTCACTCAGTCTTTCTGACACTCAGTCTTTCTGTCACTCAGTCTTTCTGTCACTCAGTCTTTCTGTCACTCAGTCTTTCTGACACTCAGTCTTTCTGACACTCAGTGGGCGTAACCCGCTGTGATCTGTGACGTCATGCACATTCCCTCTATTTACACACTTAACGTCCACTGTAGTTTCACCAGAAAAACAAATCAAATCAACAGCCAAAGTGTGTTGTTTATTCATTTATTTGTAGTCAGATCAAAAGTACAGATATGTCGTTTAAAAAGATGCCAAGTTAATTTAAATTTGAGCATATCAAACAAAATGATCCCTTCATTCCTCGTGAAGGGGATGAAGCTGAAAATGTATGAAAAGTATCTGTTATAGCTTAAATCTGAAGCTGTGCCAACGTATCCTGACGACGAGGAGGAATGAACCTTCAGACGGTTCAGCCAGCTGGGACAACGGATAAAAGAACGGGACAAAGTCTCACACGGGTGTCAAGAAGCAGTGGGTGATCAACGCTGGCACTGATGTCTCATGAAACTGGAGGGAACGTGGAAGTGAAAACATGAGGATGCTATTCTTCCAGTAGCGGCGGCGGACAGAGCTTCAGGTAGCAGCTGTCTGGGACCGGCTGGACGGGGAACGGTCGTCCTGCAGGCTCACCCGTCTGACCCTGGGACAGTTCTGAGAGGATGGACAGCTGGAACACACAAACAGCTCTCCTTCAATCAAATGAACATGGTCTCAAAACCTGTTGTCCACCTGCTCTGATGTGTCTTATCATTGTGTGCTCTGATAAACATCACATTTGATATTGTGACTTAGAGAAACATCAGATCATATTTAACAGGAAAAATACATATAGAAAAGTTAATTCCAGCGCTTTCACATACAGGACTGTCTCAGAAAATTAGAATATTGTGATAAAGTTCTTTATTTTCTGTAATGCAATTAAAAAAACAAAAATGTCATACATTCTGGATTCATTACAAATCAACTGAAATATTGCAAGCCTTTTATTATTTTAATATTGCTGATTATGTCTTACAGTTTAAGACTAAGATTCCCAAAATATTCTAATTTTTTGAGATAGGATATTTGAGTTTTCTTAAGCTGTAAGCCATGATCAGCAATATTAAAATAATAAAAGCATTGCAATATTTCAGTTGATTTGTAATGAATCCAGAATGTATGATATTTTTGCATTACAGAAAATAAAGGACTTCATCACAATATTCAAATTTTCTGAGACAGTCCTGTACATTCACTTGCCAATGTATAACACTTATCAATGTCATAATCATGTAATGAATCATATTACTGTGAAAATGTCAACATTTAAGCATGAGTATGTTAAAGAAAGAAAACCTGAACTACTACCATGCTTCTGAAAGGTGAAACATATGGCGCTTTTCCACCAGTACCTACTCAGCTCGACTCTCGTCCACTCGGTTTGGTTCTTTCCTACTAGGGGTCCAACTCACAGCAGCTTCACCCCAACCTCCTACTTCTGATCTGGGTGGTGAATTGTTATGGAAAAGAAACCAGGCCGAGATGAGTAGAACCGAGTAGGTGGTGGTGGAAAAGCGCCAATAGATGTGTTGAATTTTAAAAAAAGGTATAAAGACATGATGATGGATAAGTACTGACTTGTTCCCGGGTAATGGAATGATGTCATAAAGAAAGGAAACAAAAGGATAGTACATTGAGTATTATTTTGATAAACACTGAAGTAATCCTTTTTTTTTTAACATGTGTGTACAGATACATGCATGTATGTAAGTGTAAGCATGTGTAGTGTACATATGTATGTGGATATGTAATGTGCTTGTATATATATGTATGTACATGTATGGATATATGTGTAGGTACGTCATAAGCAGACAGGTATGCATGTATATGTGCATATGCTTTTTGTTATTGTTAGCTATTATTCATTTGTGTTTATTTCATACAAGGAAAATGTCTCAAACATGTCAGACAAAAGACATTTTGAAATGTAAGAAGGGGGGGCATTCATAAGCCGAGGCTTAAGCCCTGACCCTTTGGTCGTGACCTAAGTGTTCAGGCTTGGTGGTGACCAATAAATATTTTTCATACATTCATTCATTCATTCATTCATTCATTCATTCATTCATTCATTCGACTGCAGGAGTGAATGTGTAGGTAATTAAATATTAGTTAATACCCTGGACGGTCCTCGGTATAACGAGCGCGTCTCATCCCAGGACAGTTCTTGCTGAAGGTCCAGTGAAACTACAGTAGCGACCTGGAGCAAAACAGAACAGAAGGGATGTGGATAAAACATGAAATAACATAAAATAAAAGAAGATGAAACATGAAAATAACCTAAAATATTACACTTTAACGTATTTTAACTCCAGTTTTATATTGAAGAGGTGGGTTTATTGCATAAATATTTCATAGTGCTCTGACATGACTGATTGCTGAGACTGATTGTCTGACAAGCTGGAAATTGAAACATAGTTGGTTATGACTGTTGTTCAATGTATTTTTTTCTTTCTTTTTTCTGTATTAGATCAGTTGTGAAGTTCTAGTCTACAAATGAAATGAAATTGTGGACTGCTTTTCAGACTTTTTTGATGAACTCAGATGAACTCTTAAATGTGCAGTGTTTTTGTTTTGTTTTGTGTTATATTCTCATTTCATTGTCTTCATTTTGTGGAACGTCTCTGCTTTTTTTGCAGAGTATTTTTAATTTGATATTCTCTTTATCTATTTGAAATGTATTTGGTTTGCTTTTATTATGTTATGTTTAGTACAGTACTATTTTAAAATGTTGGCGGACCCCAGGAAGATTAGCTGCAGTCATGCTGTAGCTAATGGGGATTCTAATTAAACAATTAAACAATTAAATCATCAACCTGTGACATCTAGAGAGCAGGGGCCTCGTTTATAAAGGTTGCACATTATGGAGCGACACAGATGGAGGTAACCTGGTGTCACATTCAAGTCATACATGTAACTTCCTATGAGACTAACATCCACGTGATGGTGAACAAGCAGCTGCAGCAGCAGAGACTCCGTACAGACACGGCCTTCAACTACACCTTTAACACAGTTCAGAGTTCAGGGATTTCCTTCATTTAGGAGATCCTTCCTGCCCACAGCAATAAACCTCTACAAGGAACCTCGGAATAATAATAGTAATAATAGTAATAATAATAATAATAATAATAATAATAATAATAATAATAATAATAATAATGCCCACATTATGGGCATTATGCCCACAGCAATAAACCTCTACAAGGAACCTCGGAATAATAGTAATAATAATAATAATAATCAATTTTATTTGTAGAGCGCTTTTAAACAAAACAACAGGATAAAAAAGATAGGAGATAAAAGATAAGATAAAGTATAAGAAACAAATCACACATTAAAAGCTGTTCTGAAGAGGTGAGTTTTGAGATGTGGTTTAATTAATGGTATAATTAGATGTCAATGCAGTACTATCATCAGTCTACGGCAAAGTACATATAAAGTGGTTTTGTAAAGTGTTTCCGAAATTACAATACCTTTTTGGATTAAAGAAAATACATCTTAAAGCAAAACATTGTTGCTTGGAAACCAAAAGTAGAATATTGTGCGGGAGCAAAAGTTCAGAGCGTTGATGGTGTTTCAGGGAGAATAAGTGGTATTTCACAAGAGTGTTGTATAACTGAGTATTTAAAAGTGGCATTCATGCAGACCTCAGGTCCAAGCACTGGAAGGAACACAAGTGTGTGTGTTCTAGGCCTGAAGACGTGGAAATCATGACTACTGGAACAATTCATTTCACTTCTTGGTTAAGAAAGTATTTTTGAGTTGAACTGGATTACTATTACATAAGCACTCAGAGCAGTACGTTTATTTATCATACATCTTCAAAATAAAAAGGCTACTAGAGTGCCTGACTGATATATACAGTATGTATTATGACAAATGTGTATCAATCAGTGTAACTGCTGAGTGAATATCCTGCACCAGGACGGTGATGCTCATGCGTTATGAGGATGGAGGAGGATAGTAACGGTAGGATCAGGATGATACAGGTTTTAGGGAGCAGGATGAATACTGGCTAATATGCTGATTTAGATTTCGTGTAGCAATCCAGTTTTAAGTAAGTACGGTTTATTTATCCTGCCTTGCTTTAATTTATGTTAACTGGTAATGTAATTTGATTTACAAGAATAACAGGAATAATCAGAGTAATCATTTTATTTGGTCTAATGAATAAATCTATGTAAGTAATGCGAGTGAGTGTGTGGCAGTAAGAGGAAGCTAGCGGCGCTGTAAAAGCCTTGAGTGCTCCTTGGACTTGAAAGGTGCTATTTAAGACAGTTTTGCTGTAGACACTTTCATGTTTCATGATAAAACCTTACCTTCTTCCCATGAGACACTGGAATTGAGTCATGTGTTGATGTGATGCGACTCTGAAACACAAGGACGGTTTGTTCAATACTGTTGGATGTTAAATAACAGATCCCTTCATGTACTCAGAGATCTTCAGAGTACACTGGCTTTTACACTAGTACCTACTCAGCCCTACTCGACTCGCCTTTGCACTTCTCCACTAGGGGTCTAACGTGCCGAGTAGATACTTTTCTGTAACTATTCTGCCGAGGTTCTAAGCGGCTGAGTCGGCTGTATCTGACATCATCACACTACAGGCCACCGATTGGTCGGGGGGTTGGAGTCAGACGTCTGAGTCAGACGGAGGAAATCAGAGAAAGAGACTCTGACGGATTCTTGTTCATTTTGTTCAACCAGCAATGGCAGCACAAAAGTCTGTTTCACGATCCAACTCTGAGGTGCAGATGTTCATAAACCTGGTGCTGAGGAGAGAATTAAAAAGGGATGTAGACGGAGATAAGGAACGACCAGATCTACCAGGAGCTCTGTCTCTTCATAGCTGCTCACGGCTCCAGCTGACTTTTCAGCAGCACTGAGAAAAACTAACAAAAAATTAAAAAGCGTTGCCGCTTGAAGCTTCTCTCACTCTCATTTTCTAACTTGGTATCAAACAGAAGCCACGGATCCAGCAGCACATCTATCATCTCCTCCAGGTTCTACATCTTTAGTGTTGTTGTCTTCTTCATTTAGATACACAATCAAATACGTCACAGCAGCTTCTCCAACCTCCTACTTCTGCTCCAGGTGCTGGATTGTTATGGAAAAGAAACCAGGCCGAGTTAAGTTGAGTAGAGATGAGTAGGTGCTAGTGGAAAAGCGCCATAAAAGTTTTATGCAAATGCCTATGTGGAACTTATCAGTTAAGTTAAAGAAAAAAAAAAAAAATCAGAGACAGTTGTCACTAGAGCACTTACTAGAATATACCTGATTATCAGGTGCAATCAAAAGGCTGTCATGATTCTTGTTCTTTGACTACGTACTACAGTTTAATTACTTCATTATCTTTGTTGGAAATTCAACCTGAATGGGAGTGCAGGAGGTTGCCCGTACCGCCATCAGATTTTCTTTTTTTGAGATCCATTACAATCTTATTTTATGAAAAAAAACTAAAACAAAAAGAAACTGGGACAAATATCTTAGCCCTCAAGATTTGTTCTCTTATGAAGCACAACGTACAAACCTGAGCCAGAGATGTGGTGCGTGCTCTGTTTGGTTCTGTAGGGCGGCCCTTTCCTCCGTGGCTGGAACACTTGTAGCACCTCCACTGCTGCAGCAGCTCGGACGCAGCGCCCCACCCACACTCCTTCTGCTGCAGGCACTGCACGTGGTACAGGTGGCCACAGCTGGAACACACACACAGGTCAAATCAGTGAGTGTTATCCAGAGTGAGGGAAAACATGAAGGACAAAATAAGAACCATATTAAATATTTAAAAAAAAATAGCAAAGTCATACATGGGAAACAGCGAAAATATTACTCTCTTCATCAACACTGTGTTGGAAACAAGGAATTCTGTAAACGGTTTCTAATGACTGCATTTACATGCAGTCAATAACCCTTTTAAAACCTGAATATTGGCAATAACCCGGTTTTGCACGGCCATGTAAACACCAATAACCCTTTTGAATAACCAGAATTTGCTCATATTGGGGTTTTTAAAAACCCCAATATGACCCCTGGGTTACTCCTTTTAAAACCTGAATATTGGGTCATGTAAACACCAAACGGAATATCCTCATCAAACGGAACAGGAATTTGTTTTCTGCACATGGGAATTGCGTCATGATGTTCTCCGTGCGTCGCTGGTTTGATCCAGATATCCCAAATGATTAATTACCATGTAAACGGAATATTCCCAATGTTTCAGTAGCCGGAATATTAGCAATAACCCCAATTTTGACTGCATGTAAACGTAGTCAATGTTTCCAACCTCTGCAGTCATTTTACTTAAGACTGAATTGGTAATATCACATTTTTACAAAAAGCCATGCACAAATACCCTGTGTAGTTTGAGGTTAACAACCCATGTTATCAGGATTAAAGGCACTGCATTAGACTTTAAGTCATATTCATCTAATAGATTTCAATTTGTTAACATAAATAAGGAGTTTTTGCTCATGTAGTACATGGAGTACACGGAGTTCTGCAGGGTCCAGTTCTTGGACCGTTTCTTTTTAACCTCATATTTGCTTCCATTGGGTAATATTATTAGATGCATCTAATTTCTATTGCTATGCTTATGATACTCAGCTATACCTGTCCATAAAACCTAGGAAAACTCACCAGTTCATTAGACTACAAGCATGCCTTAAGGACAAAAAGACCTGGATAACTCAAACTTTCTCAAGCTTTTCTTTTTTGGGGGAATTATGTTTATAGACAATTAAAAAAAGCAAGAAAAAAAGCAGACGTTATCTGGTGTTATACAAAACAGAAAAGGTTTGTAAGACAGTTTAGGGGAGAGTGGCATCTCTTTACTCTACAACATGCAATGTTACAACATTTAGAGATTTTTTTCACCAAGATCTTGTGTAGATGATAGAAAACTTCCTTGCACTGCAGGTGACTGGCATCCCTTTATTTGGCACTTTTACCCTGATGGGCCCATCACTCTGGACTGGGGTAAATCTGAACTCATTAGTCACATGATATTTTTCTACTGAATCAGACTCCAATATTCATGCAAACTGAGGCCTTTTGTTTTCAGTCGGCTTCAAGTTTTTCTTAAGGCAACACAGCTCTTTAATCCTTTTTTCTCTCAAATCCCAGCTGACAGTTTGTGTTCAGGAAGCAGACACCTTGTCGCCCTTTAAGATGAAGCTTCAAATCTTCCATTTTGATTAAGTTCATAGTCGGGATGGTTGAGGTGACCTGAAACATCAATTTAGTTATGCTGCTATAGGCTGAGACTGCTGGGGGACCTCCCATGATGCACGTCTCCTTACTTGGTTCTCTTCAACTCCAAATGACCCTATTGTAGTTGTATTATTATAATTATTAGGGTCCTATTGAAATCGGGCTGTTAATTTTGGGCATGCCAACATAATGGCATGCCCAACTGTCCAAAACGGCGTTGTCAGTTTTGGAGCACAGCCTTCCACTAGCATAAAAAAGGAAACACCCCTAAACATGCCTTAAGTCTCCCTGAAAATAAATTGCAAAAAAAAAAAAAAAGCCCCAAAAAATTAGAAAAACTATTTTTACCACGCAAACAGTCAAAGTGGCCCGAAGCTCCATTTTGATGATAGCATTTTGCTAACAACACTGCAAAAACTCAAAATATTAACAAGAATATTTGTCTTATTTCTAGTTAAAATGTCTTGTTTTTAGTCAAAAAAATCTCATACTTAAAACAAGACTCATCACTGGAAAAAACAACAATTTTCACCTGTTTCTAGTAGATTTTCACTTAAAATAAGTAGAAAAATCTGCCAGTGGAACAAGATTTTTTTTGCTTGTAATGTGAAGATAAATCTTGTTCCACTGGCAGATTTTTCTACTTATTTCAAGTAAAAATTTACTTGAAACAGGTGAAAATTGTCAAATAACAGGTTATGTTTCTGGTAATGACTCTTGTTTTAAGTGTATTGAGATTTTTTGACTAAAAATTAGACATTTTAACTAGAAATAAGACAAATATTCCTGGTAAGATTTTGAGTTTTTGCAGTGACGCTAAAGTCTCGAAAAACCCGCTGCTGTGCACAAGCGGGTTTACAGCACTCTGATATGAAAGAAAAAAATCCCCAAAAAATAAAACACGCCTGAAAAAAACAAAGAAAAACAGGAAAATAAAGGCGATATATTAGTATCTAGAAAAAGTTTCCCTTTTCTTCGCATTATTGTTACGCACGCTTTTTCGTCCGTTAATGCGGCCCGAGCCGCAACGTGCACCCATGCATGGCATACATCGTTACATGCGTCACCCTGATCCCTCGATGGGCATTACTTTTCTCAGTCAAAAGTGTTACCGTGGCAACGCCAGCGGCTAGCAAGCGAAAAAGATTGCGAAAATTGCGCTTATTGCTCGGCCGATTGGCACTAAAGGACCGTACGACCTCAACCTCATGCCAATTAATATAGGTTTTGCGATTGAGCCAGAAATGTGGTGACACCTGGGGGGCGGTGGCCATAGGTGCAAGGGCCTGATTAAAGTTTGCTTGCAGCTTTCATTATTATTGTTATACAAGAATGGAAAGGATTAGGAATGAGCATATAAGAAGGACAGCTTAGGTTGGCTGTTTTGGACACAACGTTAGAACGGCCAGATTAAGATGGTTTGGACATGTGCAGAGAAGAGACAATGTACTGGTAGAGGGATGCTGATGATGGAGCAACCAGACTGCTGGCAAAGAGCAATCCCAAAAAGCCGATTTTCGATGTGGTGAAAGAGGACATGAAGATAATCGATGTGAGAGTGGAAGAGGCAGAGGACAGGGTCAGATTGAATAGAATGATTGGCTGTGCTGACCCGAAAAGAGAAAGCTGAAAGCAGCAGAAGACGTAAAAATGGAGTGCAGTGAAAAGAGCATTATATTTTTTGTTGTTGTTATTTTTAAAAAGAGATTACAATAGGTTTTCCACTAAAGATACACACCTGTGGTGATTTGTTATGGTTTATCTGTGTGACAGCAATGATGAAATAAAGAGTGTCAACAAAATTCCAGGAGTAGTGATAGGGTAGAGAGCTCATTTAGCTGATGAGCTCACTACATTGTTTTCCACCTACGAGTCCCTGCAGAGTGACGAGGGGGTGGTTTTGGATTCAGCCATGATTTGCTCACACTGGAACAAAACTGAAAGTTATGAATGGATGCTGAAGGAATGTTGGATTTTAGAATAGTGCAATGATTTGCAAATCCCATAAACCCATCTATTTTTCTCCAATCAAAAATAAACAACATATCAGATATTGATAACTGAGATAATTTGGCACTTCAAAAAATATTTGTTCATTGTGAATTTGATGGTACCGACACATCTCAAAAGAACTGGAACCGGGACAACAAAAGGCTGGAAAAGTAATTGGCACAAAGCAAAAACAACTGGGAGGAGCATTTGACAACTAATTAGCTCAACTGGACAACAGATCAGTGACCTGTTGGAGATTTAGGCCACGTTTACACATAGTATATATACACGTATTTACAAAAACAGATATTTCCCTCTCTACGTTTTGAAAAATACCATAATTTACATCAGATCGTTTTCAAAATCTCTTCATTTACACGAACCCGCATAAATATCTGTTAAGGTGCTATGAGCAGCCAAACCTACAGGGGGCAGTGTAACGAGAAGATAAAGTCATGCTAGCCAATCAGAATCCTGGAAAAAAACATCAACAAATGACACGAGTACCGTATTTTCCGCGCTATTAGGCGCACTGCATTATAGTGCGCACCTTCAATGAATGACGTATTTAAAAACTTTTTCCATATACAAGGTGCACCGCATTATAAGGCGCACTAAATATCTGGTAAAATACCGTACTATAGTGGCTGGGGTTGAGTTACGTATCTAACTGATGGAGCTGTGCTACAGCAAATGCTACAAAATCCTACAGCAAATTAAAAAAAACAAAAAAAAACAAGAAGAAAAATACTGTATTTCAAACTTTATTAACAAAATAAAAACCAGCTTTGCTCCGTTTCGTCAAAGTCCCCATTATGCGAGTCAGCGTCGCTGCTGTTGTCCTGAACGTCTGTGATGATTCCTGACGTTTTTAGCACCATTACTTTGGCGACTCCAACTACATTACCCACAATCCCCCTGACTACAGTAACAGAAATTACCGTAATGATCATATATAAGGTGCACTGCATTATAAGGCGCACTGCCGGTTTTTGAGAAAATTAAAGGCTTTTAGGTGCACCTTATAGTGTGGAAAATATGGTAACTGCTGTGGCCAAACAAATTGTAAAAACAGGTAACACACGTGACGCTGGTGACGTTTCTGTCGCATAATGTGAAGTTCTGAAGCCTAAATGTCCATTTCTCTCTGTTTACCAGCAAATGTGAAGACGGAGTTTTTGCAAATCTCCACTTTGGCCGGAGTTTTCAGAAATGATGGTTTTTGGAGACTTTGAGCTTCGTTTTCGTGTAAACGAATGGCCAAAACGCATGAAAACACCACCGTTTTTGCTACGTGTAAACGGGGCCTCAGTCAGACGTAAAGATGGGCAGATGTTCGGTGACAAACAAACAATTTCAGGAAAATGACCCTCTATGTAAAATTGAGAAAGGTGGCTCAGTGGTTACCTCTGATGCCTCACACCAAAAAGGTTTTTGGTTGGATTCTTGGCAAGGACCATTTTGTCTGGGTATATGGGATATGTTTTCTAAATTGTCCATAGTTCTGTGTGTGTCAAGAGGGACATCCGGCATAAAACATGTGCAAAATCGCTCCTAAAACATTCCCCTCCTAAACCTGCAGCTAATGGTCTCTTCCCTTCCCATACGGTTACACAGTGGTGAACAGCCCCATTTCTAAGGTTGGAAATTCAGGAATTGAGTTGTTATTTTAAAAGTGAGTCACTGAATTTCCACACCAACTTGACTTACCAAATGTCATCAGATAATATAAAAATTCATTCTGCAAACATGGGGCATTCCACTGCTTTGCTGAATTAAATGAGACACTAGCATTAGAATACAATTAGATACCAGGGAAATGAGACCGGACTAATGAAAACATACACTAATAAGATAGTTTTTGATAAGAAACCTCTCTTTCTATTTAAATGTTGTTTATTGTTACACACTTTAAAGCAGAGGCACTTGCTTTGTAAAATAAGTAGATTGGCTAACATGAAGTCAGAAATAAATAGGTTTATACTCCTAAAGCTCCAGTACAGGACAGCAGTTTAAGGAAGACTTTTTAAATGTACTTCAATGTATGACTATACAGTAATTCCTGGTTTTTCGCGGGGGTTACGTTCCAAAAAGAACCCGTGATAAGTGAAACCGCGAAGTAGCAACCTTTTTTTCTTTTATTATACAAGGCTTCAAATAGCGGAGATCAGCACCGCCCCGCCGAGACCCGAGTAACTGGATTTGAACGGGAGAAAATGAAAAATTATTATGAAAAAAATACAATAAGTACAGTAGGACAGATTGTGACTGGTGTGTATTTCCCTGCTCTTCTGATGCTGCTGCATCCTGACTCGCTCTGTAGCGTCTTTTTCTTCTAAATTCCGCGGTGCAGGTGTGTTTTTTCCAGAGAACATAGTTATGGGTCGTTGTTGTCGCTCTTTTTTCTTCTGGGCAAAAAGATTCTTCTAAACCGACATGGAATATATCTGAGACTGGCCGTTTCTCAATATGCGTTCTTGTCCGTTCTTGTGTTCTTGTGTCCTTGTGAAACGTCATCAGTCGCCGCCCAAGTACTGTCCCAATACACAAGTTCGCATTTCGCCAAGAACGGATAAAATTCCCGGAAGTGTTCTTGACACGCCCCTTTTACCGAGGATGCATCGGTCGGTAACTTGTGTGAACTTCTGAGTCATGAGTAACTGCAGGCAGGGAGTAGCGAGTGACATCACAGGGGGGCGTGCTGCGAACTAAGCACTGGGCGTACCGCAAACCAAGCCGCCCAATGAAATTCAAACGCGGGGAACATATATTTCCCGACCGTTTATCATTTTATTCTTTTATCTTTGTCTTTTTCTTTTATCTTTTATCTTTTATCTTTAGCTCATTTTTAATAACCATGTATATACACCACCACTAAAAATGCATGGAACTATTAATAATGCATGAATATGTGATGGTAGGCAAAAAAGACACACACACACACACACACACACACACACACACACACACACACACACACACACACACACACACACACACACACACACACACACACACACACACACACACACACACAGTTCACGTAAACTTTTATCTTTTATATAGGCACAGCACTATTTACTATATGCTTAGTATCATTACAGATCTTCGTGATACACTAACCCTTACGTATAATTAATATTTGACACTGTTATACTACTTAGCATATCTGATGTATTTTTTGTTCTTGCTTAGTAGGCCTAAATCGCTCTGAATTAAACGTCTAAATATATATATATATATATATATATATATATATATATATATATATATATATATACACAATTTACAATTTAGGCATTTAGCAGTAGCCTATATATTATAGATAAACACATACTTGGATGAATCCGCAATTATCTAATGGAAATAGTTATAATAAATTAGATAAATATAATACAAAATTGAGATGTCATTGTAAACCCACTGATTGGCTTGGATCGCAGCACACCCACTGCAGTTCTCACCACGCCCCCACTCCCCTCGCACCACGCCCCCTTCCCTGCACCACGCCCCCCCTCCCTGCCTGCAGTTACCCATACTTGGAACTTCTCAACACAAGTATCCCAGCATGCATTTCGGCAGTCGGCGAACAGCGGGGAACCGGCGGACAAAAGCTGTAAGTTGTTTACAATTTTCGTATGCTATTTCATTACTTAATTCAATTCTGAATTCACTTTACAACTGTGTAGATTTCAAATATCGGCAGTTTTACGAAAATTGATGGCGATTCAAACATTTGCTCCTACATTTTGGGAGATGAGAAGCTCCATAAAGGGGCTCTCCTGCAGGCAGCGCCTGCGGGGCGAGATCGCTCTGCAGTCGGCCAGTCTAATGCTCACACACCGGTCTGCTTTTCTCCACAGTTACATGATGGCAGAAGGCAGGCAGACCCACAACTGTAAGATATTTTTTTATTACTATTTGTAACACTGTTATTCTGTCATTACATTGATTTCTGAGAGTAACTTTAAGTAACGTTAGTTGCAGTACTCGAGTCGTAAAAAAAAAAATCAGGGGGGATGGTGGATTTTATCATATGGGGACAGATAATTAGTGCTGATTACAAATAATATAATATATTACAAATAATAGCAGTGACCAAAACACCTGCAGAAATACTGCAGGAATGACATAGCAGCAGTTAAATGCAGCCTTCTGTAAGCTAGAGAACAAGATTTTTTTGCTTGTAATGAGAAGATAAATCTTGTCCCACTGGCAGATTTTTCCACTTATTTCAAGGGAAAATTTACTTAAAACAGGTTAAAATTGTCAAATAAGATATTTTTCAGGTGTTATTTTTCTGGTGATGATTCTGAATGTTGAAATAGCAGTAAAACCACATTCATTGATGAAATGACAAGGAAAGGGGGGATGATTTTGACCGTTTTTATTTCAGGGGGGGATGCCATCCCCCCTCATCTCGAGTACTGGTTAGTTGTACTCAGCCTAGGGTTATAGTTAACTTCAGGTGAGGCATCAAAGCTTATAATGGTGGTCAGAGCAAAGAATTCTTCTGAAAATGACATCTGTTACATAGAACACTTTTTGACTTAACTTGGAGACAGACATTCAATTTGGCATGATTCTTTATAACTAAAATAGCTGGTGATTAATAGAGGCATTTTTTCAATTTTCATTGCCATTGTATGAGATATGTAAAAAATAAATAAAAGTTAGTAGCCATATAATAATACTTTTTCATTAATCAACAAAACAAATTGATAACTTTTCATCATAGATAATTCAGCTAATATAATGATTATAATAATGATTGTAATAACTAATTTAACAGTGTTCATTGGACATTTAACTATATGCACAATATTTTTGAATTAGTCAACAAAACAATATTTATAACAATGTAACATCACAGATCCTGGATGTCTCCTGTCAGCAGACAGAGATTGTGCAGCAAGCAACAATCACTTTGGGGGCAAATAGAGGCCGGATCTCCAAAGCCCGGAGGAAGATGGCTCTCCAGCGGGTTTTGAGCATCCCGGAGGTTCCGCTCAATCACGTTCCTGGCCTTGGCATGGTGCCTGTTGAATCTGCTTCAACTTGGCCTGTTGATTAAAATACAGGTAACATAAAATACATGTAGTGTTTCAAATGGATAGATAGAAACTTCAGTGATCCCGAGGGAAATCCAGAAATGCAAATGCAAAGTAACAACTGTAATAAATAATATTGTAATATTTATTCTGTGTTTTTTCTTACTTGCTACAGGAAGGCGGTATGGGGTCATGAGGGTCACAGGATGCTGCAGGCAAGGGTAGCCCCGTCTCCAAGGAGGAAGCAGCAGCTGGTGGGTAGAGGGACTCCTTCTACAACTCCTTCACACCGAAGGGAAGAGCTTGCAGTTCAAACAGCACTTCTTTTGTGGTTCAGCAGGTGGGAGGATTCTGACATGGCACCATCTATGCCACCAGCCGCACAGTGGAGCCCCCACCTCCTCCATCTATCCTGGCTTGGGGAAATGGATGGCCATCATCTCCTCCACTACACTGTGGACTATTCTGCCAACTGTGGCTCCGTGTATGGTGAAGAGTCTGCTGACACTCTGTAGGAGGTGCCTTCATGCCAGCCAGCACAGAGACACAGCCACCTCCATGTCATGGCTCCATCCATGTGGCTGTTGCCGAGGCAACATCTGGACCAGCACGTTGATGGATCTCTGGAGTCTAAAATCTGGTTTCAGGTCGGCCTCAGAAGAACGTGCTGAGGATCGGCACATGGTTGTTTATTTGCACGTACCTCCGAGGATTTTGATCCTGTTTAAAAAAAAAAAAAGAAATGTATATATTCAATATCTATTCCACTTATTTATTAATTATCAATTAACATCCCAATATTCATTTATTTATTCGTCTTTAACTGTTTACTGTTTGTTCATGATTATTTCACCTACAGTAGATGTATTTAATATTATGTAATGTAAATGTCTCATTAAACGTTATGTATCATGTATTCCTATTGCTTCTATTATAAAACTTCCAACTTCTCTGGTTATTTATATTTCATTTAAAATATGTACAGATGTATAAAGACAAATATTTTAGTCCAGACACATTTGCAGATAAAACCAATCTGATATCTTAAGTTATCTTTATAAGATAATAACTTACATAGCCAGAGACAAAGGCTAATATTGCACGATTTCACCATAAGGTGGTGCTGGGGCATCAACACTATCAAATGTCAGATGTCAAGTTGGATTGAGGGTTGGAAATGTATGAATGAAAGGGGTGGATCTAAAGCATCACTATTACACAGTTCGGGGAGGATCCTGTTAATCATGTTTCATACCTTAATATTTCTAAACTGTATCATAATAATTTCGTTAACTTTAATAATCATGGAAAACAAAGTGCTGCTTTAGGGAAACTTTGTGAGATAACTTACAAAGCCAGAGACGCTAGGATAGCGCGACGTCTTTCCAGAGTCCTCCTCCTCCTCCTGGCTCTTCTCAGCTCCAGACTCCTCAGCTCAGCAGCCTCCTCTTCTGCTCCCAGTGAAGCTGCCGACGGCGACGATAGCTGATATGGTTGCCGCTCCATATTTGCCAACAATGCAATTCAATTTGCTCTCTTAAATACTATTAAATAACGCGATCCACAAACAATAACCTTTACCGGGTTTTTTCCCCCCCGCCGTTGCGTCGTGATGTACAGGCTCGTGAGACTTAAAAGCACTTAAACTAAACAAATTAGAATAAATAACATGTACTATGAAAGGATATTGTTGCTGCTTTATTAAAAATAGGCATTACATTGTTAGTATACACTTGTGGCAGCCTACATCAGCGCATCAGAGTATTGTATATTGACTGTTTTTTTTTTTTAATTCAAGATCTTTTTATTGGAATTTTCACAGAGTAAAAAAAGGTGAAATGCTGCATGTCGATTACAAATATTTTGAGTAGGCATGGGCATGTTAATCATAGCATACACCAGTGTACAAAATATAAAAAACAATTAAACAGTATGAAAAAATATAAAATAGTAACAAAAACAAACTACAGACCAAACTAATCCCTCCCCTGTCACTGCCAGTTAACTAATCACAATATGAGGTCACTCTATCATCAAAAGCCTGCACTAGGAATACAAAAGAAATATGAAGTATAGTTCACAGGGTCTGGAATGCTTCCAGAAAAGGTCCCCACACTTTCTGGAACTTATTTGATTTCTGAAGCGAGTATCTAATTTTCTCCAGTTTTAAGCAGGACATGATGTCTTCCAGCCATTGTGCACGAGTAGGAGGGAAGGGATCCTTCCACCTGAACAGAATTGCCCGACGAGCCAAAAGGGAGGCAAAAGACAAAGTGTGCCCCTGTGCAGTGGTTAACTTCCTTCCTCCCTCCATGACCCCAAACAGGGCAGTCAGTGGGTTTGGTTCTAATCTGATTTTAAGCACCAGAGAGAGAGTATGAAATACTTCCATCCAGTACTTATTTAGACATGGGCAGGACCAGTACATGTGGATGAGAGAGGCTTCGGCTACTTTACATCTTACACAGTATGGACTAATATCTGGGTACATGGAGGATAGCTTTGCTTTGGAAATATGAGCCCTGTGTACCACTTTAAACTGAATTAAGCAGTGACGTGCGCACAGGGAGGTTGTATTAACCAGTTTGAGTATGGACTCCCAGGTATCCTCTGATAAGGGAAGCCCTAAGTCCTGCTCCCATGCTGCTTTGAGTTTATCTGTAGGGGCACTCTTAAGATCCAGCAACATGCCATAGAAAGACGAAATGAGCCCCTTTTTGAATGGGTCTGTGGCAAGAACTTTGTCAACTGTGGTCAAGCCTATCGATGCACCAGGGCTGGGTGTCTGGGAAAGAACAAAATGTCTAGCCTGAAGATACCTAAAGAAATGTGATTTTGGAAGGCTGAATTTACTACTTAACTGCTCAAAAGATGCCACGGTGCCGTCTATGAACATATCTTTAAAACGAATCATACCCCTCCTGTGCCATTCCTGGAAGGTGGGGTCCTCAAGGGATGGTTTGAAAGAGTGATTTGATGCAATGGGGCTAAGAAGAGAGAAGCTGTGAAAACCAAAAAACTTCCTAAATTGGGCCCAAATTCTAAGAGAATGTTTAACCACTGGGTTTTTGATTGATTTAAGTGAAGGAAGTGGAAGTGAGGAGCCGAGTAGGGCAGGAATTGACAGGTCATCAGTTGGATGTAACTCCATCGCCACCCAGTCAGGGCGGTCAGCGCCGTCGCAGTGGAAGGACCAGAATGCAAGGCAGCGCAGGTTAGCAGCCCAATAGTAATAACGAAAGTTTGGGAGGGCCAGACCACCTGCAGACTTAATTTTTTGAAGGTGAGTTTTGTTCAAACGTGGCCGTTTACCTCGCCATAGGTATGAAGATATAACTGAGTCAAGGGACTGAAAAAAAGAACCAGGAATAAAGAGTGGTAAGGTCTGGAAAAGGTACAAAAATTTAGGTAAAATGGTCATTTTGACTGAATTGATGCGACCCACAAGAGACATTGACAGGGGTGACCATTGTGTAAGGGTTTGTTTGGTCTCATTTAACAATGAGATAAGATTCTCTTGGAGCAGGTCTTTGTGTTTCCTTGTCACCGATATGCCTAAATAGGAGAATTTGTCATTTGCGATTTTAAAGGGAAAATTGGAAAGGTCTAAAGCATGCGATTCGAGATTGGTAGGGAAAAGCTCACTTTTGCTGAGATTCAGTTTATAGCCTGAGAGTTTCCCAAACTGACTGAGAAGTGACAGCGCAGGGGGTAATGAGGCCAGAGGGTGAGAGATGAAAAGCAAGAGGTCATCGGCATAAAGCGAGACCTTATGTTCCCTGCCACCTCTCCAGATACCGGACACATCCTCACAAGATCGGAGCGCTGTGGCAAGCGGTTCGATAGCCATGTCAAAAAGCATGGGACTAAGGGGGCACCCCTGACGGGTTCCACGATGTAGATTAAATGGTTTTGACCGTTGAGAGTTAGTACGAATTGAGGCTGTTGGGTGTAAATAGAGAAGTTTAATCCACAGAGCAAAGTTCGGACCAAAACCAAACCTGTCCAGCACAGCAAAGAGATAATCCCATTGGACGCGATCAAATGCTTTCTCCGCATCCAGAGAGACAACGCATTCAGGGATAGCCTCAGAGGCAGAGTAGATAATATTGAACAGTCGCCTTGTGTTGAAGTAAGACTGCCTACCTTTAATGAAGCCAGTTTGGTCTTCAGATATAATTGTGGGGAGGACATTCTCCAGCCTATGGGCTAGGACTTTAGCTAGGATTTTAGCATCTGTGTTTAAGAGGGAGATGGGCCTGTAGGAGGCGCATTCAGTAGGATCCTTCCCTTTTTTAGCTATGAGGGTGATGCAGGCCTCCGAAAAAGAAGGAGGGAGGGAACCGTGGCTGAAGGATTCTGAAAGAACTGAAGATAGCAATGGGGAAAGCAAATTAGAAAATTTCTTTAGAAATTCCGCCGGGAAGCCATCAGGGCCAGGACATTTACCCGACTGCAGTGAAGAAATGGCTCGAGTAATTTCCATCAGGGATATCGGTTCTTCTAATGTCTTCCTTAGATCTGGTGAAAGACTGGGAATACTAAGACTATTTAAAAAGTCCGCAATCTCATCTCGATCAGTCTGAGATTCCGAGGTGTATAGCTGGGTATAAAAGTCCCTGAATGCTTCATTTATGAGTAAGTGGTCTGTAGTTACATGGCCATTTGGTAATCGAATCTTAGAAATATTTTGTTTAGCCTTAGAGCCTTTAAGTTGGTTGGCTAATAATTTGTCAGATTTGTCTCCATAAACATAAAACCTGGTTTTACTTTTCAGAAGTGACTGTTCAATTGGGTGAGTGGTAAGCAGGTCAAATTTAGTTTTAAGTTCTAGCCGCTTTTTGTAAAGATCTGGGGATTTAGTCCGAGAATATTCTTCATCGACCTCTTTAATTTGGCGGGCAAGGTCTGATCGCTCCCTATAAGATTTTTGCCTCACCCTAGCAGTGTAGGATATAATCTGTCCCCGGAGATAAGCCTTGAGGGAATCCCAGACAGTTAGACTAGACATTCCTGGAGTCATATTCGTGGATAGGAAAAAGGCTATTTCCGTTTCCATTGATTTAACAAAATTTGTGTCCGACAGCAGAGTTGAATTGAATCGCCACTGTCTGTCTCTCTGAGGTAGGTCAGGAAGGGACATGGTTAGAACCACAGGAGCGTGGTCGGAAATGACAATGCTCTGATAAGCACAGGAATGGACCAGGGGAATCAGTTGATTATCAATAAAAAAATAATCAATCCTCGAGTATGTGTGGTGCACTTGTGAGAAAAAGGAGTATTCTCTGTCACATGGATGTAAAGAACGCCACACATCACAAACACCGTAGTCAGAAAGGAACGCCTGAATAAGACGGGCTGACTTACTTGCTGTGCCGGGGTTGGTAGAGGATCGGTCTAGGACTGGGTCGAGCCAGCAATTAAAATCACCACCCAGTATGAGAGAATATGTATTAAGGTCAGGGAGCAGTGAAAACAGTCGTTCAAAAAAGACTGCGTCATCTGAATTAGGGGCATAAACGTTCACAAGTACGACCAATGTATTGAATAATTTCCCAGAAACGATCACGTAGCGACCAAACTTGTCAGAAATCACATTGTGCTGCTCAAATGAAACATCCTGACTGATCAGAACTGAAACTCCTCGGGCTTTAGCTTGAAAGGAGGAGTGAAATCTCTGCCCTGACCACCTCGGGAACAGGCGGCTATTATCAGAACTGCGAATATGAGTTTCTTGTAGAAAGGCTATTTCTGTTTTAAGGTGTTTTAGATGTGAGAAGATCCTCTTCCTTTTAACAGGGTGATTCAGACCCTTAACATTCCAGCTCACCAACTTCAAGTATCTACTCATAATATCTAAGAAGAAAAATTAGGTGTGCACAATGACCTAGGCAGAAAAAAAGAGAACGGAAAGGAGGTTGAATGTGACCCACATTAAGTAATGAGTTGAAAAGAGTTAATGCAAAGTTTCTGGCAGTGACATATCCCCCCGACCCACCCTCCCCAACTAAGACAGCTGCTATAGAAAAATAAAAAAAAAGCAGCAAGCTCTTCAAAACAAACATAGTGCAATAACACATCTTCCTATCCTACACACTAATAGCTTTTGCTCCCGTATCATGGGTGTATACCTATTAGCACCTTAAAACGTGTAGATGTAAATAAAAAAAAAGGAATACCCTCTCAAATCTTGACCTGGAAGTCCCGATATGAGCCCAGAAATATTTTTACAAAAATATAAAATATAAAACGTCCGACTTAAGCAGCGTAAAAGTAAGGTTAACAGCTTACAATTATTACAAAACTTATAGGTAAATCGGAAAAGCTTTTTTTTTTTTTTTTTTTTTCTCTCCCTCTTCACCACTTATTTTTCCCCTTCCCTCAAATAGCCAAAAATAAACTGCAAATTAATAATATTTGCAAAGGGGCAGTCCAACTAACAACAGAGAAAATACTGGTTGTCGCGGGGTTACTCACCCTCCCCTCAGGAATAATGTGACTCACGTAAAAAAAAAGAGAGAGAAAAAAAAGTCAGTCCGTGAGCGTCAGTGAGCCGCACCGGGCTGCAGGCGGAGCCGTGGCAGCCTCCAACAGTCCCGTTACGGCGGGTTTGAAGCTTTGCTGCGACTCGTGATGAATTTGCGCGCCTCATCCACGGAGCCGATCCACTTCCTGGCCCCCCCGGACAGCGTGAGCCGGAGCCGGGCGGGGAAGAGCAGAGCCGGCCTCAGACCCAGCTGGTAGAGCTCCGACATGACTCCGCTGTATTCCGCTCGTTGGCTGGCAACTTCGGGGCTGTAATCCTCCAGGACCCGGATGGGCTGGCCGCGATATTCCAACTTTCCCCTCCGGCGCGCCTCCCTGATGAGGATATCCTTCGTCTGGTACCGGTGAAGGCGGATGATGACCGGACGCGGTCTCTGTCCCGGGGCCGGCTTGGCGGCGAGAGAGCGGTGCGCTCTGTCTATCTCTGGCGGTGACGGCAGCGTATCGTTCCCGAACACCTCACACAGCAGCTTGGAGAAGAAAGCCGCCGGAGAACCGCTCTCGGTCGACTCCGGTAAGCCCAGGATACGGATGTTCTGCCTTCTGCTCCGGCTTTCCAAATCCACCACCTTGGCCTTCAGCCGAGCATTATCATCCCGTAGAGTCGAGCAGATGCCTTCAAGGTCCGTAACTCGCTGGCTGAGGTCTTCTGTGGCGAGTTCAAGGGACGAAACCCGTTGGCCATGGTCCTCGACCGCGAGCCGCGTTTGGTCGAGTTTGGAGTCGAGCTGACTGAAAGTATTTTTGAACTCGGCGGCCAGGGCAGCGCGGTGTTCCTCCAGCAACGTGGTAATGGCCGCCAGGGTTAAGACAGCGCCAGCGTCGTCCTTCTTGCCCGACTTGCCGCTCTTCGAAGCCATCTCGGAGGTAAGTGGGCTCGTTCGAGACAAAAAAAAAAGAAAAACAGCAACAGGGAATCCTTTTTAAAGTAAAAATTTTGAAAGTTTGAGGGCTTGGTGGTTTAAAAAGTTTGGCACTCACGGGAGCACTCGCGAAACGCGTCTACTCCATCTGCTCACCAACCGGACGACTGTTTTATTTATTTATTTATTTATATATATATATATATATATATATATATATATATATATATATATATATATATATATATATATATATATATATATATATATATATATATATATATATATATATATATACGTGTGTGTGTGTGTGTGTGTGTTATATATAATGTGTACATATCGCAAAACCAACCATTATTTTGGATGATAAAGCCCAGGAGGCTGCCTCGGGTATTGCGCAATACCAGCAAGAACGCATCGTCTCAAACTGTTCGTGTGCTCGTGTTCTTGCGAGTTCATTCTTCCAAGAACGACTTGCAAGAACGTACTCTCCAAGAACACAAGTCTATACTTGTGTTCTTGGACATTGAGAAAGGCCCATTGTAATGAACGATTCATCAAAGGTCCCGTTCTTGAGCTGCTGCTGAAGCTCATTGGACATTCTCAGCTTGTTGCTAAGCAACCAACGTTATTGACACAGGAAGTGAAGAAGCGGGGAGACTGTTTGGCCAATCAGAATGCAGAACACGATGCACAATGCGAATCCGTGAAGGAGCGAGACGTGAAAGGTGAAGTTATAGCCAGGGATTACTGTATTTAGAGTGCTTGTTGTCCAATGCCAAAAGACTGACAACGATGAAGGTGTAGAAGATTAAGTGGTTAATAAAAGAATGAATGGATATATTACATATATAATCAGCTGCAGTTTGAATTAAGAAACCTGTGAGCAACCAAAAAAACACTGCCATTAAATAACTTTTTAGATTTAAACATGTAAAATAAATGATTGTGGGTGGAATGTCTCCAGGCAGACCTACCTGAAGACGACGATCTGCTCAGATAAATCCTGCCTCCTCTTGTAGTTCTGCAGGCAGATGTTGCAGAAGTCCTGCCGCGGGTGGAGCCCTCTTCTGACGGCAGAGCGAAGGTGTGCCAGAGACCAATGGAGGTCATGGTTCAGCAGACTCGTGGTAGTTTCAAGTAAAGTCTAAAAGAGATTGTTTTCACATAATCTCCTATAATCAGCAACAGTGATCAAAGCATTACAGATGACATGAGACGTGTCTTCCTGCTTTTATATCTGCAATCCTGCCAATGCTGCAAAATGTTATTCAGAGGTTTCAACAGTCTTTCAACAAGAAGAAGAAGAAGCTAATTACATGTGTATGTATGCATGTGTATATATATATATATATATATATATATATATATATATATATATATATATATATATATATATATATATATATATATATATGTATGTATATATGGGTTTATATATGGGTGTATGTCTATGTATATGTGTGTGTATGTAGATATATATAGATATAGAGCAGATGGAGTTAATATAGAGATAGTATGGTGTAAATAAGTATATTTATATAAATATGTATATGGGCATGTGTGTACAAATATATAGAAATACTCAACTATGTGTATGTATGTATAGGTAAGTGTGTGAGTATAATTATAGCAGA
The DNA here is from genome assembly GCF_033807715.1 of Cololabis saira. NCBI lineage: Eukaryota > Metazoa > Chordata > Actinopteri > Beloniformes > Belonidae > Cololabis > Cololabis saira. The sequence goes on from NC_084603.1 coordinate 39,669,041, forward strand.
GTTAGTTATTAATATATATATATATATATATATATATATATATATATATATATATATATATATATATAGTGTTAAGTGTTAAAGTATGAAATTCTTTGTTTTGTTGTTTTTTTTGTTTGGTTTTTTTCTTCTTATCTTCTCTTTTAATTGTTGTCTTTTACATGTACAAAACAAAAAATCAAATCTAATCAAATCAAATCAAGAAAAAAGCCACCACTTTGATGCACTTTGATGATCTGATTTGAACATGAATGATGTGATGATGATGTGGTGGAACAGCAATCAAGGAAACATGTTTAAGTTCATTCATTCTAATTCAATGTTGTTCAGATTTAATAAAAACGGCTGTGCTGTTGATAAAATTGTTTGTGATTGGTTTTTGCTTGTACTTGTATGTAATAAATGCTCCCTGTGAAGGCTATTTTAAAGAATGATCTGATGATTTAAAATGTCAAATGGAATTGTGTTTTCATGATTATGTTATTAAATATTCCCATACCTGTTCATAGCTGAATGTGTCCAGCATTCCCAGGATGAGGCCTTGAATCTCTGCCAGCTTTCCTTTTCCATAAAGGGGGTCCTGAAACATCAAGTATTCTTAATGATTAAAGACATCCAAATATTAGCTTATTAAAGACATGAGGAGGAACGTCATTCTGACAACACACTGACAACATTCAAATCTGTCTTCAATTACATTTGGTACCAAAATCAACAGCTTTTGTGCAGTTCAAACTTGTTTTTTTTCTTTATCCATCATCCAGTCAGAAGTTTTCTTATCCAGCACAGAGGTTTTCAAGTGACAACATTACTTTTGTTGGTGACCAATTTATTTCAGTTAAAAAGTAGTGTCTTACAATAAACCAGTGAATGGAAGGAGGGACGCTCAGGGCCTCCTCACAACTTCAGACACAATATGGTTTTGCATCCAATGATGTATTCAGATATTTCCAAATTCGGCATTATTTGACTACACACAAAGATTGAGATAAGATTAGAGAAGAACCATCAATTTTTGAACAGTACTGGATTGAGATAGCAGAAAACAGGGTTCATACACATTTTAACCAACAGATTTTTCAATGACTTTCCAATGACTTGGCAGCAAGTTTCCATGACTATACATGACCTCTAAAACATCAATGTATGAATGAAATATAGGAATAAAACTGTGTAAAAAGTCACTACAGTGGAGATCTAATGACAATTATGGTTTTATACAAAATAAACATTTGTTTAAACTAACACTGATATACCAGCAATATGTTGTAGTATATGTAGTATATGTTTTTTAGTAATCTAATATCACTGGAATAACTGTAATAACTGTTGGAGAATGCGGTCACTCAATCTGATCTGCATGATGCGCAAGATGCTAGGCATGTCGCGCGTGAAAATGCGTGAAACTTTGATACGAAATATTTATTGATCAATTTTAAATCTACCTTATAGGCTGTTATTCCTAAATGTTATAATTAATTGAAAAAAATAAATTCCATGACTTTTCCAAAACTTTTGGGGTGAACTTATTTTTCCAAAACTTTTCCAGGACTTAAAAATTACATTTTCAAATTCCATGACTTTTCCAGGTATTTTCAAAACGTAAGAACCCTGAGAAAATCGAAATTTTACCAAAAAAAATAGCTTCTTGTTTATATAGCAACATTCATAATGATAGATCTACTGACACACTGGATGTAAAAGGCAAATGGGAACTGGAGGCCAATGTTATAATTTTGGATGATGAGTGGGAGAGATCCTGGGTGTCCTGGCACATTAAATTCATATTAATATTAAAAAATATTAAAATAATAAAAGGCTTGCAATATTTCACTTGATTTGTAATGAATCCAGAATGTATGACATTTTTGTTTTTGTAATTGCATTACAGAAAACCACAATATTCTAATTTTCTGAGACTGTCCTGTATGTCATGATGACCCTTTCAGCCACAGTTAATTCAGCCACTTTCACGTTACTGAAATGACTGGCTCAGATTTATCTTGACTTAATCATGATAACATCTCAGATCCTTGAGAATTTTCTGAAGTTTTACCTCTTTAGTGCATATTCATCAACCAAAACAGTAGAGCGGGAAATATGAAACACTGAAAGAGAGGGCAAACCCTGTTTAATTAATTTTAGTTCAATTTTATTTATATAACGTCTATTACAACCCAAGTTTTCTCAAGGCGCTTTCCAGAGAAGTTTACTCTGAGAGACACAATCCTAACTCTGGATGAAACGTTCTGTCTGACAATATTTCTCATGGATTTGTGGTTTAAAAGGCAACACCTGGAAACTGGAAAATTAATGATTTGTCACAACTCTTTGCTCGAAATATGCATCATTTAAAGAATACAGACACGACGCATGACAACACAAGATCTCTGACAATCAGAATCAGGATATCACGTGGTACGTTCATGTCTTTAAATTGTGGACATAAAAAATACAGTACATGAAAAAAGAAGTACACACCTGTAGGATTTGTTGGATGATGGCAGGAAGAGAAATGAAGATACTCATACTGTTAAGAACCTCCAGAGTCATCTTCTTTAGTCCTGTCAGGTTGATAAACACCATTCAGATTAACATAAAACACCTAAATCAGAGTTTATGTATTTAAGTACATTATCACGACAGTCTTCCTGATGTAACAGTGAGGTGTACTACTACTGTACTACTACTACTACTGTACTACTACTGTTGTCCATACAACGTGAGGCAAGGCAAGTTTATTTGTACAGCACAATTCAACACAAGGTAATTCAAAGTGCTTTACATCAACATCAAAAGTGGCAAGACACAATTAGAGGTAACACTTTATAATAACTACACACTATTAGTTAAGCATCAGTAAATGCTTTATTGATCATGAATTCATCATTAGTAAAACATTCATACATTACTAAGCATTAATAAACAGTTATAAACCTTACAACTATACACTATTAAGCATTAGTAAGATGCTTAATTGATCATGAATTTATCATTTGTATAGCTGGATTCTCATACTTTGTAAATGATAGGTTCACCATTTATAAATGAGTATTATATGTCTGTAAATGGTTCATAAGATCAATTAGAATTTCTAAGTAAATTATATACAAACCATTTGTATGTATATTTATGCGTACATTTGTACATGGTTAGTGTTAATACATGTTTTATAAACACTTATTCATACTCACTGAATGATTTATTAAGGTAGTTACTACTCATTAGTTAAGTGTTTCACGAGAGCCCATCTAAAGTGAGGACTATCTATGCCTTATAGGGAATTATAAATGATTCATATTATAAAGGGTTCATTTCTAATCAACTGAAATATTGCAAGCCTTTTATTATTTTAATATTGCTGATCATGGTTTACATCTTAAGAAAACTCAAATATCCTATCTCAAAAAATTTGAATATTCTGGGAATCTTAATCTTAAACTGTGAACCATAATCAGCAATATTAAAATAATAAAAGGTTTGCAATATTTCAGTTGATTTGTAATAAATCCAGAATGTATGACATTTTTGTTTTTTAATTGCATTACAGAAAATAAAGAACTTTATCACAATATTCTAATTTTCTGAAACAGTCCTGTATATATATATATATATATATATATATATATATATATATATATATATATATATATATATATATATATATATATATATATATATATATATATACATAAATATACAGAGACACACACATATATATTTAGCAATTATTGATATTTATATATTTCTATATATATATATGTATGAGTGTGTGTTTCATCTCCCTATTGAACACACATGACTGACTTGTATGTCCTGCATGTTTTTATAACATATATTTATCATCCGAGTTGTCATTTTTTTTGTTTTAATAGTGTTTTATTTTGTCACTTTTGTTTTCTTTTGTTTAGCCTTTTGTTCATGTCCCATAATTCTAAAAGTTAATCATTCTATAAAGTGTTCTATATTGACACAGTGAGCTGTGACATCACAGTGAGCTGTGACATCACAGGGAACTATGACATCAGAGGAGATCACAGTATAAATTCCGGAACCAATCAGAATCTCTTCACAACTCAAAAGCCTTTGTTGAATCAACACTGTATATCACACCACCTGAGACAACAACGTTTTGAGTTGCTTTCAAAAGCCCTGAAAAAACAACAAGCGAAATGAGTGACTTTGAACCAACTTCTGCACTCCGGTGGAGCGACATGGTAGAAGACGCTTTGGAAACAGGGCTAATGGGAGATGACTACGATTTAACAATGACTTATCATTGTAGCGGTAGTGAAGACTTAGATTTAACAATGACATATCATTGTAGCGGTAGTGAAGACCTAGATTTAACAATGAATTATCATTGTAGCGGTAGTGAAGTAAAGGATGAAGAGCCATCCATTGATCAAAGAGCTCCAACTGAAAACATCTCTGCACCAAGGCAAGAGTCCAACCTGCAACTCGACGTCCTTGATGAGTTTCCTGACCCAGAGGAGTACATCCAAGTCAGGTACAGAGAATTATATCTTGAACAACCACAAGCTTCACTGCCAGAAGGCTCTGAGGAACAATCTACACTGATCAAGCGCAAAAAGAAAAAGAAGAAGAGAACATCAGAACTCCCAGCGAACCTCAATTGTGAGGTTATGGAAGAACGCCCTGGACTGCAGGAGAGTAATCCAAAAGAAGACTTGATTACTCCAGTTGAGTCCACTGCAATCGTGTCAGTGTCAGAACCAGAAGTGATCTCTGAACTGGTGGAGATCAACAAAACAGAGTCAGTCTCCAAAGTAAAAGAGGTCTCTGCACCAAGGCAAGAGTCCAACCTGCAACTCGACGTCCTTGATGAGTGTCCTGACCCAGAGGAGTACATCCAAGTCAGGTACAGAGAATTATATCTTGAACAACCACAAGCTTCACTGCCAGAAGGCTCTGAGGACCAATCAACACAGATCAAGCGCAAAAAGAAAAAGAAGAAGAGAACCTCAGAACTCACAGCTCCCAGCTCAGAAAATAATCAGATGGATGACAAGGAAATGCTGGGCTCTGCAGACTCTGCAGCCTCTGCAGCCTCTGCAGCCTCTGCAGACTCTGTAACTCCTCGCTCAGAGGATTTACAGTTAGAAATTGACTCCAAGGCCTGTGGTCCCTCTGTGACTCCTCACACAGAGAATGAACTGTCAGAAAAGAGCGCCCAAGACTGTTGTCCAACTATGACTACCCACTCTGGAAATATAAAGAATGAATATACACAATCCCAAACTGATGCAACGCTGTCCTCTGACATTGAAAGGGAGAGGAAACACTTTCAGGCCCGTGTTCCTCACAAGAATCTCCATGAAGGAGATGTGAGGAGGGAGTGCATGCCCTCGCAATCATCTGAAACCCCCGAGTTAGAGAACACCCAAAGGGATCTGAGTACCCAGGAATCTGCAAGTGGCCCAAAACCACAAGCTAAAAACAAGCAGATGAACAACATGACTGAACAATTATACGACATGAGGAACAAGCTGTGGAAGAAGAACCTTTTGCTTACAGAAGAAAAAGAGAGGAGAATTGCTGCAGAAGATAACTGTGAAAGGTGCTGGGAAAAGCTGTCAGAGGTGGAACTGACTTTAGAGGATGAATGCCGGCACAGAGTAGCTTTTGAAGACAAGGTTCGCCAATGCAAAGACACAATTGAGCATTTGCAGGCTTCCAAAGCACTTGAACAAAAGTCTGAGTCCAGACACGCAGACACCCATAAGCTGGCCCTCGCTGAGCTGGAAAACTTAAAAAAACAGCTCAAAGAAAAGGCCAGTGCTAATCTGGAATTGGTCAATAAACTTAAAGCACAGGAAGCGATGACAGAAGGTCTTGAGTGGAAGGTGGCAGAGCTCGGTGTGAAGCTCAAGTCTGCCTTGGTGAATGAAAAAATCAAGCCTGATGGAAGTACACGTGCACCTGAGTCTTCTGCAAAAGACAAAGTTCAAAAGCAGAGAAGTGCTTCAAAGACAACACTTTCCACTCAAACCGAGGATTTTGCAACTGAAAACATCTCTGCACCAAAGCAAGAATCTAACCTGCAACTCGATGTCCTTGATGAGTTTCCTGACCCAGAGGAGAACATCCAAGTCAGGTACAGAGAATTATATCTTGAACAACCACAAGCTTCACTGCCAGAAGGCTCTGAGGAACAATCTACACAGATCAAGCGCAAAAAGAAAAAGAAGAAGAGAACATCAGAACTCCCAGCGAACCTCAATTGTGGGGTTATGGAAGAACGCCCTCGACTGCAGGAGAGTAATCCAAAAGAAGACTTGATTACTTCAGTTGAGTCCGCTGCAATCGTGTCAGTGTCAGAACCAGAAGTGATCTCTGAACTGGTGGAGATCAAAGTAAAAGAGGTCTCTGAGAAACAACTAGAAAAGAGCAAACATCAGGAGAAGAAGATATCAGAACTCTCAGAGAATATCAACCAATGTGAAGTCCTGGAAGAAGTTACTCAATCCGAGGAAGTAATTTCCAGAAAACTAAAAAAAAAACTAAAAAAACAAAATAGAAAGAAACATTAGTCTCACCACCAAATGGGATTTCTGAGCCAGTAAAGATCAACAAAACAGAATCATTATCCAAACAACAACAAAACAAGAACACTGACAATGCAATCTCAGATCATTACCAATGTGAGGACGTTGAAGAATATAATCAACTTCAGGAGATCATCAAAAAGAACCTCATTATTCCAGATGAGGGGGCTCTACAACTGGAGATCCCAAACCTAGAAGATGTCATCACTTCAAGTGACTCCGTAATATCACAAAGATTAGTAAAATCCTCTCGCAGAGTGATGCAGAAAAACTAGTTAATGTGTTTGTATCTTCTAGACTAGATTACTGTAATGTGTTGTTAGCAGGATGTCCAAGTAATTTGCTGAATATCCTCCAGCTAATCCAAAATGCAGCAGCACGAGTGCTGACCGGAATCAGCAGGAGAGACCACGTCTCTCCAGTGTTAGCGTCGCTCCATTGGCTACCCGTAAAATTCAGAATTCAGAATTCAGAATTCCCTTCCTCTCTTCTCCTTCTCCATTTTTATTTAATATAAGTATCTCATAGCCATCAATTCTGTCCATCGCTCCTGTAGTTTCTTGTGCTGGCCCCCTTTTTTTCTCTTTTGTGCATGTTTGCAGGCCGGAGCTTCGGGAGCGGCGTGCTGGCCTGTGGTCCCCCCCAACCCCCGGTCATTCCGCTGCTGCTTCCTCCTGCCTGCGGTCCCCCGACCCCCTCTGGTATTCCCCGCTGCTGCTTCCTCCTGCCTGCGGTCCCCCCCCCCCTCTGGTCATCCCGCTGCTGCGGCACTCCAGCAAGTAAACGCCGATACAGGATCAGGATAATATCAAGAAGACACAAGCTGGAATTGTGAACTATATACTATATTTGTAATCTGTTTTTTTGTATGCACTGAAATGATTTCATGTCTTAATAAACACTTTAATCTTTACATTAACTTTCTTCCATCTGTTTTCAGTCCAACTTGGTGACTATGTGTTTGTTGGTTGGGGTGGGTGTGGCGGGGAGTTCATGAGGAAATGCCAATGTTGTATTTTAATAAATTGCTGAGGTGTTTTCTTATGTTCAAAGTAAACACATAATGCATAATAATAATAATTAAAATCTATACTTTTAATACTGTTGATTGATGGGACCAGTTGCACTAACATTGTAAATATTTATTCAATCCCATGATGTACACAGTATCTGGTTAGATGTTAAAACTGGAAATCAAGACGAGCAACAATGTGGTTGTGCATATCTAAAACAGGAGTTATTCATATTACATTTTTGTAGATATTTAGAATGTTCATTATGTTCTTCAGTGAATAAGACACGGGTTTATGGCATTTACATTTACAAGTCATGTATGTTGTTTGGTGCCTCAGTTAGTTGATGGGATTGTGTTATGTCAGAAATTTTGATTTGGTAGTCTTAACACCAAAATATATGCTCTCAATCACATAAAAAGAAATGTTACATGACACATGACATCAATTTATACCAAGGCAAACATGCTAAACATACAGGGATTAAAGATTTTGTATTGTAATGCATTACATCTAAATGTTTCGGAATGACTGTAACCTTAATGTGAGTGTCAAAAGGAGCACTGGTCTTATTTGACAGAAATCTAGAATATATTTTGTAGTAGAATTTCCATTTTATTTATTTTTTTACTTTTTTCTTTTCTATGTTTCTTTTCTTTTTCTTTACTACCTTTTTAGGTTTGCTTTTAATTTTTGTCATGTATTGTATATTATGTGTCGGACCCCAACTAAACTATAAAGCAAAAAATATTTTTGACTGAAACATTTTTTTTCAGGCCAGTTCATATTCCCCCTCCATCTATGCGCTTCACCACACTTTAAGAATGGCCCCTTTTCTGCCGTGCAGTCGCTTCCCAAAGGTTTCAAGTAAAAAAGCTAAATGCTGTATTAACCCTTCTGTTTTCTGTTTTTTATCACCATTTGATTTGATCCGATCCGATATTGATGTGGGTTAGTGTTATTAAAAATGTTTTTTGAGCTGTTGCCTGAATTATATGACTGTAAAATAACTAGTGAAATAAATACAAGTCGGGTCTTCCCTGAGGGGCTGGGGCAAACCCGCCATGGTTACTCACTTATTGCCGTTAACGGTAGCCGAGCGAGCAGCTGTGTCGGTCTGTATTTAAGTTAAATGAAACTTATATGAATGTAGAAAGACTAACTCTATTTTATTGTATTCCTTTATAGCTCTTACGGTGTGTTTGCAGTGTATTTACATCCAAGGAATAAAAACATAGGGCTGCAGCTATCGAATATTTTAGTAATCGAGTATTCTACTGAAAATTCCATCGATTAATCGAGTAATCGGATAAAACATATATTTGTTTAGTTAAAAAGCAATTATAAATATACATAAGATGTTAGATGTTAATTGACATCACTAAGACTAAATTATATAATACAGTAGGTTCATGGCTGTTCATTTAAAAACCCTGAACTTACACCAGTTGACCAGATTCACTGCCTTCACTCAAAAAACTAAGGATCTTACCAAGAAATGTTCTTATTTCTAACCTAAAAATGCCATTACACCTGATATCAGACATAACTTAAAATGTTAGGTATTTTCCCACGTGTTTCAATTGAACTTTCATTTGTGTCAAGCAAATTTTAAGTTGTAGTTAAGTTTTAAGTTAGAGTTTTGGCAGTGTTCAAAATATAATTATGAGACCTGCTGTATTGGAGCACATTAGGCACCAGTGCTGCTTGTTTTCTCCATGAATGACTACAGAGATAAAATGAAATGAAAACTACCCAGTTAGCTTTATTACGTTTTTATTTTTCTGACATTTTCTGCCTTTTCCTTTAGTTAAAACTGTAGCGGGAACAGAGGTTTATGTACCGGGTAAAGGCTGATTTATGGTCCCGCGTTACAACAACGCAGAATGGTGCGCGTCGCTGCGTACCCTACGCCGTACCCTACGGCGTAGCCGTGGAGAGTCTGCACGGCAGCGCAGCACCGTCAGCCGGACCGGCGCTCTCCGCCCTCGCCGGAGAGTGGCGTAGACTCTGCGTCGATTTAACGCGGAACAATAATTTTGGCTTTAGAGGGGGAACATATAGGAGAACGGACCAGAAGAATATAGCGTGGATTAAAAATAAAAGTTAAGCACTGAACTACATTAGTCTCCTGTCTGGGCCATTGCAGACTGCCTGAGCACGGCATGTTACAAAACAAACATATCCGCCGCCTCTTTCTCCCCCCTTTAACGTGCGCAGCGCATGGATGTACGGCGCAGCGTCAGCGCGTTGTGTCGCGTTAAATGTGGTCCGGGCGTAATACGAGGCTTTGAGCCCTTTTGTAATCGAATTACTCGAATTATTCGAGGAATCGTTTCAGCTCTAATTGTGAACCATCAGTTTGAGAGTCATCCATCATCAGTCGGGGCTACAGGAATTATTTTTTCTCTCTGTGCGGCCCGGTACCGAATGACCCACGGCCCGGGGGTTGGGGACCACTGCTCTACCTCACAGAGCTACAGGGAAGCTGATGGTTAGAGAGCGCCACAGCTGATGGTTACTAGAATGTTTTCTGAAAAATATTCAGTCCAACCAAAAATCAGAAGCACGGAATAAATAATGATATGAGTAACTTCTGCTAGTATGAGATTATTTCAGAGTTTGTTGGTTTCTTTTGTCTTTTTTGAAGGGAACCAACGAATCTGTTGAGTGTTTAAGTGTGTGTGTGTGTGTTTGTGTACGTACCCTCTGAGCTGTGTCTGGGCTCCTTCATTTCTTTCTGAGAAACCATCATGGTGTCCAGAAGTGGAAACCATAGTTCCTGAAAGAATAACGGGTTTTTAGTGTGTTGTGGATCAAATCAGCCCCTGAAATATGTAACAAACATACGCACTGTGAACTGACCTTCCTCTGCTGTTGGTCCAGGTTCTGGCAGGTGCGATTACAAAAAGAAATAATGTTCTTCAGACAGTCCTGGAGTCGAGTCCGTGCTGGATCTCCATCTTCCTCCCCTCGTCTTTCAGCTGGTTCTTCACCTTCAGACGTGAGGACATGCAGTCTTTCTTTCAGGATCTGTTTGTACAAAAGTTTGTAACAGCAGCTTCTCAAAACAGCAGATACAAAAACATGTTTTCTCCCTCTATTTTTATATATTTTATATACAGGACTGTCTCAAATAATTAGAATATTGTGATTATCTGTAATGCAATTACAAAAACAAGAAATGTCATACATTCTGGATTCATTACAAATCAACTGAAATATTGCAAGCCTTTTATTATTTTAATATTGCTGATCATGGCTTACAGCTTAAGAAAACTCAAATATCCTATCTCAAAAAAATAGAATATTCTGGGAATCTTAATCTTAAACTATAAGCCATAATCAGCAATATTAAAATAATAAAAGGCTTGCAATATTTCAGTTGATTTATAATGAATCCAGAATATAGGACATTTTTGTTTTTTTTAATTGCATTACAGAAAATAAAGAACTTCATCACAATATTCTAATTTTATGAGACAGTTCTGTAAATGGATACTTCCTATGAGATGCAAAACCTCAGTTTCACACCTAACAGCAGCGTCCATCGTTATTTTGTACATCAGTATCACAGACAAGATTGTGACAACTACTTTATAAACCTTTCATTTACATGTCAGTTTGAAAAGGTAAGGAACAATTAACTCGAATGAAAGCTATGAGTGTTTTATAAATACCTGCAGCAGTTGGGCAAAGGCTCCATGAATGTCTCCCTTCTTCTCCAACAAGTAGGCGGTGGCCTCATTACAGTGGTACTTCTCTGCTATCTAGAAAGATAACCGTGGATGTAAGACCTGACACACACAAACAGTTATTTTCAAAAGGTAGTTAAAAGTAATAACGGCATTTGAAAAAAACCCAGCAGACTTCTGGAACAATGTCCCATGGACAGATGAAACCAAAGGGGAGATGTGAAGCCTTAATGCCCAGCACAATGTTTGAAGAAAACCAAACAACATTTCAGCAGAAGCAACTCATTGCCACTGTCAAGAACCAAGCAAGGTTCAGCAGCGTTCAGTTATTCTGCTCCTCACTGGTGGAACAAACTTCCTGTAGACCTGAGGTCTGCTCCAACTGTAGATCCTTTAAATCAGGATAAAAACATTACTGTTTAATTAAATACTTACCTGCTGGACTCTACTGCCCTTACTTTTTAGAAACTTGTGCTTTTTATTATTTTACCTGTTTTCTTATCATTTTATTTGTTATTGACTGTTTAATTCAGAATACTGGTTATTCCATCCCATATGATTGTGTGACTTACAAGTATACAGTTTTTTGTCTCTTTTAGAACCTTTCAAATTAATTTTTCTTTTAGTTTCACTTCACTTGCATTGCACAAACTCCCGAAACATCTCCATTTAGTTCCATGGTGTTACGCAGCATAAAAACAAACAAATTCATACTCTCACCAGAATAAGAATGACAATATTTGGAAAAAGTCAGATGATTTGTTTAGGTTGTCATTTTTGGTGTCTTAGTTCAATTCAGAAGATATGTAAGGGATACTGCCCAACGAGGTGAACATTATCATAAAAATATGGACGACGCGTGGGCGTGAACCTAACGGTTTGCCTCCGCCAAGTCCATAATGTTCATATTGAAGAGCATTATCCCGCTTATACCACGGTCACTTACCAAAAAACATAAATATTAAATCAGTCATTCATGCTTTAATGTGTTTTCAGTGTAAATCATTAGTTTTATAACAAGCCACAGCTGAGCGGCTGAGCGGCTATTTAATCTCTCGTCTGCAGCCGTTGGAACCTGGTAAGTTACAAAGTTTTTTAACAAGACATAACTCAGTTTCCTTGGTAACACCTGAGGGTCTGACTAATACCTGGAACAATCACTACCGTCCCATAAGGTCCTTAATGGACACAGTGTTGATTCTCCAGGAACTAGGACGGACCTGAGATACGACCTAGCAACGGGTGATAGTCTAGTCCGCTCAGCTCCGCTCGGCTATGCTGCAGTTACAAACAGGAAATAGATTTGTTTCAAAGAATCAAAGTCCACAGATAGTTTCCTAAATCGTTTTATTAAGCTACATATATGATATATATATATTAAGATTTGCCGGACTTCTGCTCTTTACTGTCCTGCGGTAGCCGGCTCTTCTTCTCTGAATCTCTGTTGTTCCAGCGCAATGATATTAAAGTAATCAAGCAATTTGACCGAACTTGTTTTCTAGGTGGAGGTTATCACTTATAAACTACACCTGCCAGCCAATCACAATGGAGTATTCACACAGACCGTGGTATAATCTTGAATAACTCAGTGTTGCTGTTGTTATATAAAACACACAAAGTAAGAGTTTAAACCTGTATGGCCTCCTCCAATCTGTAATGCTGGGAGGTGTGGAGGAAGTTCAAGAGCTGCTGGGGGTCGAAGCGACACAGTAAGTCCAGCAGAAGCTCATGGATCTCCTGGTCAACCGAGCATGAGCTGAATCCTTCCCTGAAATACGGAGGAACACCAACCAAAAACTAGTAAAAAAAATCCAACATTAGGGGAGAATGCAGGAAAACTGAAGACTAAAGTGGAAGGCTGCAAGATATAAACCTACCGCGGCTCCAAAAGACAGCTGAGGAATCTGAAGAGAATCTGGTCGTCCTAAACCCAAACACAGAGAGAAACGACACATCTGAAGAAACACTTTCCATCTGGATATTCATGCTTGTTTGAGGTAAAGGATAGTGGGTTCTTCTCTTTCACACTGATGTTGATCCAGTCATGGATTTGAACAATGAATGTAGAACCCTGAATGCAGAACAGTGCAGAGCACACGCTCTTCACATTTTACACAAATGATTGCACAGCAAATTTGAAGCAAAACCTGTTTCTGGTACAACATTAATTCCCTCAGAAAATCAAGTCAAATCAAATGCCTTTATTGTCATTGGACATTAGTACAATGAAATGTGAATGCATCCCCTACAGTGGAATGCAATGATAAAAGACAAGGAAACAATAAAAACAGACCACGAAGACAAGTAACAAGAAGCAGAAAGCCCAGTATCTTAAAGAGTTAAAAAAAAAAAAACATTTGGTCTAAAGCTGCAGGCGGACCAAATCGAGTCTAGAAACTAAACAGGATACTGTTAAAATTAACTTTTAAAAATGTAAAAACATATTGCACAAACTGCCCATAGCTATAGCACATGCCCTGAGATTTATTGCACAGAAGTTTAGCTGATTTATGGCACACGGGTAGAAGCTGTTCTGGTCTGGATGGAGCTGTAGCACCTGAACGGTGAACGGGTGGGAAATATCCGGGGAAATGTTTGTAGCCCGGCGGTGAATCTTGGTGAGGGATAATAGTGCGTGTATGTTTTACGGTTCCATACACCAGATAATCAGTGCAGCTCTGTAGAAGCGGAGGGAGCATGCGGAGCATGCTTTCAACATTGTTCCTATTTGTGTTTTCCCCTGTACGGAGATAGTTTTCATTCCGCTGTTGTGTAAATGTATTTTATTTTCAAATAGGCAAAGGAAAATGTTTTGCATGGAAAAATTGTTGTGTAAATAGGGCCTTGATCTGAGAACACATCAGTATTTAAATCTTTCAGCTCTTTACCTGAATCTCAGAGATGATGACCGGAACCTCGTCTTTGAAATGACACTGTATCAGATCAGCTGATTTCCTGGGATCCATGCTCACCAGGTCCTGGGAAAATACATGGCAAACAGTTCATACCAACACAACCACAGAGGACATGGTTCTTCCACCACAGCGTGGTGTGAAATCAGTAACTAGAATCTTCTCCTCCATTCTTCTCCGATGGTGGAACCACCTACCAAACTTGTCCGATCTTTTAAGAGCAAGCTAAAGACCCAGCTCTTTAAGGAGCAAATCTGCATCTAGTAGCTGCACGCACTTTTAGACGTAGCTTTCTTATATATAAAAAAATGATATTCTAGCACTGGCATGGCAGTACTTGTGTCCAACTGGACTCAGCAGTCTGACCAGCACTGATCCAGCTGGACCTCCTATGTGATTTCTTGTTGTGTTGTTCTCTCAGATGTAAGTCAGCTTGGATAAAAGCGTTTGCTAAAGGCAGAGTTGGGTAGTAACGAGTTACATTCACTCCGTTACATTTACTTGAGTACGTTTTGGGAAATGTTGTACTTTTAGGAGTAGTTTTGAATCACTATACTTTTTACTTTTACTTGAGTAGATTTGTGAAGAAGAAACTGTTACTCTTCCTCCGCTACATTAGGAACGTTGAGCTGTTACTTTTCTTTTATCCCTTTTATCCACGTACGCGTCAATCTCATGACATCACTGGGTGATTATTTGGGAAAAATGTTTGTTTTTGCATGTTTTGTCACATTTACACAGACTCAAACACACAGAGAGTTTCTATGAGTTCATGTTTGTTCTAGTTCTGCTGGTTAAAAAAGAAAAGTACAAAGGCTTGACATTTTGTGCTACTTGTGTTTAATTTATTTTTTTATTCTGTTATTATTTTATTTATTTTATTATTTATTAAAGTACTTGAATTTACTTTTTAATGTAATCTATTTTAAATTTTTATAAATTTTAATTAATCTAATTGATTTAATTTGCCTAAAGATGATTATTTTGTACTTTTGTCTGTTTGAATGGTTGTGTTAAATAAATAAATCAGATGTTACTCAACAGTTACTCAGTACTTGAGTAGTTTTTTCACCAAGTACTTTTTTACTTTTACTCAAGTAATTATTTGGATGACTACCTTTTACTTCTACTTTAGTCATATTATTCTGAAGTAACAGTACTTTTACTTGAGTACAATTTTTGGCTCCTCTACCCACCTCTGGCTAAATGACAGTAGTAGTAGTAGTAGTATAGACCTTGTAATATCACAAAATGAGATCAGAGAGGTCACTACTCTAGTTGAAAGAGATATTTGTTCAAAAATGTTAATGTTTATAATTTGGTAATTTCTAGATTTTCTGTCCTACACTTCCCACCAGACCTCCTGGCGGGTTTTTCTTTTTGTTTGTATTGTCCGACGCTGCCTTCATGCTGCTACTGTTGATACTTATGTGTATAAGGTTGTGTGTATGGATATACTGTATTTTATTTTTTTTTTATGTATGGAACAGCTGAGTGTGTTTTAAAAAAAAATTGTTGTAATATTTGGATATTGTATTCTATGTGAAGTTGCCTAATAAAAACAAAGTTCAAAAAAAAAAAATGTGACCTTAGATCAGTGTAGGAACTCCCGGGGTTGGTAGAGGGAGCAATGCTCAGGACTGTAGCTTAGGTAGGAGCACTGGGGGATAAAATGGGAAAAAATTCAGGGATAAAAATGTATTAAAAAAAAAAATGTGTCAGTGTATTTTACTTTAGGTGTTTGAAGTTGTATGATTTTACGTTTAAAGCACATTCAGGCACATTCAATTTGGTGGCACTACACCACCAGTCGTTCTGGATGTAATAGTCTTTTTCTGTTTAAAAATCTCAACATCTATTATGGGAGAAACCAATTTTCTTCAGATGTACTGATATGGGACAAAAAACAAACATGTGGGGGGAAGGTGGGGGGCAGAAATGAGTGCCTACTTGTCTATTGCATACTGTCCATCTTGATTGCATTCTTTAGAGCATTAGGTTTTCAAAAATGAAACAATTAGTCTGGCAGAGATTCTTCATTCCAGGCATTTTTACACCACTAGGTTTAGCAGAAAACATGTACATAAACAGTAATAGACAAATAAAAAATCAATAAATCAATCTTTGCTATGCTAAATTTGCTTATTTTAAAACATCACTTAAAGAAATTATTACTGGAAAGGACCAGGAGCAGACACGGGTCCAAATATCCGACAACATCAATCGAAATATGAAACAGAGGTGTTGACTTACCTGAACGTGCTGGAGAACTTTGTGCTTCACTTTGTGTTTCTCCTCCGAACTACAGCCTGGCGTGGTCAGAAGATCATGAATGTAGTTGAAAACCTCCCGCTAACAAACACAAACCAACAAAACACAAACAGAACTCTCCAATGAGAACCACGGACAAAAAAAAGAACATAAATAAACATCTGTGTTCATGAACCCATCCAGATTTGACAGACCAAAAGTAAAACATTTCTACATCACACAGATATCAAGATTAAAAATAAATCAACGTAAAACACATCTGCAGATTAAAAATAGATTTCATTACATAGATTACACAGAATAGATTGCATTACTACATTAGGCACACATCCTACGGAAGAGTATTAGGGCAGGAGAAATTTCGAGAATAAAGTTGAAATACATTTAGACTTTTTTCTCGAAATTCTACATCAACATTAATCTCGACATTTAGACTTTTTTTCGACATTTCGACTTTTTTCTGGAAGTGCATAATGAAAAAAAAATCTTCCTCCTCTAAAATATAATTTCTATTTTTCTCCTGCCTGGCCCCAATACTCTTCCATACACATCCACATCAAATACATATGTACATTAAAAAAGGTCAATATCACATGCAGTTCAACATTTAAATAGGTCCAGATTAGACAGATCCAGAGTAAAATCAAATCCAGATAAAACACGGTGTTCCTGGAGGGGTGTAAGCTTTGATGATGAGGTAATCGGACCCCATGATCACCTTGTGTCAGGTGTCAGACACAGGTTTGATTCACGCAGCCCCAGACAGCCGGTGTAGATCAATGACCAGAGGTGGGATGTTTGCAAATCAGGGTTGATTAAAGAGCGAATGTGGTGTCGCATTCTGCACCTCTTGTCGTGCTTTGATCACACAAACTGGAAGGCCAGCTAGCTTTTTTACCACCATTGTGATTTACTAAAGGTCCAAGAAATACATGTCCACATTAAACACAGGGTTTAAACACCAAGGTTTAACACACAGTACGTTTATATGCAGCAGTTCAATCGTATTTCTGATCGTATAAGACGTCGTTCGGACTTTTTAACTGCATGTAAACACCTCAATCCGATCTACTTTGGACCTATATCGGACATTTAATAATGGGATAGCAACACCTAGATAATTCGTTCAGCGTCGGAATGTTAACACCATGTATACGGAGACATGGGATATTTCAGTCTACGCATGCTGGAGAATTTCCTCTGGGGGATTCACCCGGAAGTGAAAGGAGACGGCGCGTGTTAAATAGTTGTTTAAACACCTTTAAAAAGATGGTGAAAGAGATGGCAGAAGCTTCATCAGGACACCGGAGCAGATCAAAATAAAGTGGAAAAATATACGGAAGGCGTAACATTGGCGCCAAACAAAACAACCATCAACCGGAGGTGGCTCTTTGTTGAAATGGTTACCATGGTGACCATGGTTACCATGGTTACCATGGTTACAGCGCCACCTAGCGTCACGGAGTCAGCCGTGCTCTGGACATTTATCTGATTCTCTGAACAGCATGTAAACTCAGACAAGTGATTGGGTCTTCTGGATGTTTATCTGATACCATCAGAAATCCCATCTCTTTGCTGCATGGAAACGTACTGACAGAGACGGATTACAAACAGGTCCAGGGTAACATTATGTAAAGATCAAATACAGGTCCAGATTTGAAATGATCAGGATTCAAGACAGACCCAGATTAAATACAGGTCCAGATTAAACACGGGTCCAGATTAAAAACAGACAAAGATGAAACACACTTACCTTTCGGAGCGGGTCTTTCAGGTAGCAGTCAACAATACTGTCATACAAGTGTTTCTTCTCAAAAAGGACTTCACAGATCTGGTAGCTGGAGGCAGAGCAGTGATACATGTGATAACCAGATAATAGGTGTCATCAGTTGTCATCAAACTATGGCTGATTTCTGGACAACATGACAAATGGAGGACACGTGAAAAAAATGCAGCTCTGTAAAGTGACAGTCTGTAATCAAAGATCTGCTGACATGAAATCATATTCTTCACACATCAATCAATCAAACAGCTTTTTCCCCAAAACCATAATCGCCCTGAACAAAATGTGAATGTCTTCATTACTGTTTTTTTACCGTGCAATGCTTTTTCCTGGCCTATGTGTAATATTTCACCACATGTGTAGATATATGTTATTATCTGTAGTTAGGATCTCAGGTTTTGATTTCAACATTCAAAATGCACCTTAATCTTTTTATATTATTTATATTTCTTATATTTCTTATCTGTTTGCACTGTCTTGCACTGGAGAGGTGATGCTGCTTTTAATCTCACTGTACCCATGTATAATGACAATAAAAGTATTCTATTCTATTCTTCTATTCTGTGTGGTACAGTATGTTAACGTGCTTGACGGTCACAGCGATCTGCTGCTGCCGATCCCAGCTCTCCCTGGACAAAAGACACAGGTCCACCCTGGACAAGTTGCCAGTCCATTGCAAGGTCATAAATAGACAACCACACATGCTCACACTCCAATGGGCAATTAAGAATCAACAGTTGACCTAACAGACATGTTTCTGGACTCTGAGAGGAAGCTGGAACACCTGGAAAAACTCCACATAAGCATGGAGAGAACATGCACAAAGAGAGAACATGCACAAAGAGAGAACATGCACAAAGAGCTTCCTACAGAAAGACTCCTGCCAGGAGGAAAACCAGGAACCTCTTGCTGCGCGGCAACAGGACTAACCACTAACTCCTGGGGGAGTTTTTCTTGCCACTGATTGGTTTAAGGTTTTTCTCCCACTAGGGGAGTTTTTACCTGCCACCGTTTATATTATGTTTATGTAATAATTGCTCGGGGGTTTATGTTCTGGGTCTCTGGAAAGACCCTAGAGACAACTTCTGTTGGAATAGACGCTATATAAATAAAATCAAAATTTCAACTGAAATTACACCTGTCCACTTGACATTTGTGTTTTATCTTTCTGCGGTTTGCTCTGTGTTGAATGTTTCTGTGTTTTTAGTTGTGTTTTGTCTTGTTCTGTTTTCTTATGAGGAGCCAATAGTAAACAAACATCATACTTGTCGACACCTGCATTTTTCGTCAGCTTTTATAAACATCGAGGACCGCAATGGAAATAAGCCTGTTGGCTTTATTGTGTTTTAATCCTCGACAATTTTTATCATTAATGTATGTGAGACTGCAATGCAGTTATTCATGTATGTTTTTTTTTTAAAGGTTGTCTAATAAATCACGCAATTAATCAATCAATCAATGAAAACTGAATCAACAATGAGTATAAAAAAACATCTGAATGGTTAAAACTCAGTAAAGGTTTGAAGTTCTGAAGTCTGAGGTCAGATACTCACAACTTGGCTTTCTCTGCCAAAGCCAGCAGGCGTTCTTCATCAAACTGGACCACACCGCCCACCTGCAGCAGCTCCAGCAGGACCTGCAGAAAACCCGGCAGATTCAGTACCAGAGACCAGCAGACCTGCATTAGAATGTCTGCTCTCTGTGTTAAGGCGTGAAAGTGAAATCATAGTTCCATCAATCAATTATAACATTCATCTATTATTAAATCCATTCAACCACCTCCCCATCCATCTATGATGGTCCAATGACTCATCCACAGAAACGGACAACTGTCAACACTCACACTCACTCCTGCAGACAATGATGCTTATTATTGCATAGTCATCAGTGTCCACATGCTGGTATTTTCTACATCATACCAACCCAGTTCTGGTGTCGGTTCTTAAATACAAACCAGAAAATCAGAGTGTAATGATGCACTAAAACGTGCCCATAAACATTCACAATTCCTTAAGATCATAATAAAACCAGAACTCTTCATGGAGCAACACAAAGCAAAGAACAACAATACCCATAATGCAATGCAGCATAAATCGGAAGAAATGCCCCCAAATAAATAATTTTTCCAGGCCTCAACTTCTGACAGGACTATCTCCAGCTCACAGCCGATGTTTTTTTTATTTGTTCTAATTGTTTTTGCAAGTTCCTTGTTAAGATGAGCGTTTTTTAATAGATTTATCATCATTATCATATTCAAATGTATGTACTTGAGGGAGCAGACAGGGAGGAGTGTTGTGCTCCTGCATGTGTGCTCAAATCCACGCTGATTGTGATGTTCAACACACTACTCCACCCGATCCAACTGGCCTGCACTCTTCTTTTTTCCCCCACACACCCCTCGTTGCTTTAAGTCAAGGTATTTTAACTACTGCCTCTTCTTGACCTCTACTCCCTCCATCCTCAATATTCCTCCTTCTCTTTCATCTGCGCATGCGTTTTGTCATGCTGTGACTGGCCTTCATTCCTCTTCTTTCCAGGTTTTCTTCCCGCGCTCCCAACTCCCAATAGAGGTAACAATTTAACCTGCAAACATCAGTCCATGGAGACCTGTCTGACCTCATCTGTCAACCTTCGCATCGCCATGGCAAAAATAATGGGCTCAAGTTTAGGCCAAGTCCCAATCCCCCCCTAGTCCTGCTTTTCAGCACTAACCCTACATTTTGGGGCGTTCCCGTGAGGGTAGTGGTGTCCCAATTCCTCTTTGCATATAGGGCTAGTGGACATAACGAGGGCTAGTGTGTATCAATCTAGCCCTACAGAGCAAGGGTTTTCAGATACTGACTCGCTGACAGAGGGCTAGAGAAATTTCCCAGAATGCTTTTCGTCGTCATTTGCAGACTGAATCAAACAAAAAAACATGGCGGACATTTCTTATTTTCTAGTGAATAAAATCAATATTTTGAGTTAGTCTCTGCATAAAAATGCGTTTTGATTACATTTCTAGCGAGAAATATATATTTTACTTTCATAATATTCACTCAGTGAATGTACATAATCACTCGCTTGCTCGTTTTTCAGATCTCGCCATAATAAAGGCTGATTTATGGTTCCGCGTTACACCAACGCAGAGCCTACGGCGTAGGTTACGCCGTAGGCTCTGCTCATCCCCCGAAAACATCGGATCAAATTTCTTAACAGGCGTTATTTGGATAAACTGAGCCCAGGTTGGGGATCTTAACGGTTACTTTTACACCTGAAAAAATATCAAAACTTGATAAAGTGGAATATTAACAGCGCTACAGCAGAAATTAAAACAGCTTTTATCTCTGGGATTCCTGATATGGTGTGACATTTGTGCAAACGTAACTACGCAGTCGCTTACGTACCTGAACGTAAACCACGCAGTGACGTAGCAGGTGGTGTCCCAATCCCTAGGGAAGATTACAAGGACCCTACGCCTGTGGCTTCATTTAGGGCCAGTGGTAGAAAGTAGGGGGTGTATTGGGATTGGCCCTTAATCTTTGATGCAGTCCCACTTCCACCTGAAGCCACTTAGTTCCTCCTTTGTTTCTACCTTTTCTTTCCCAATTCCTCCTACTGCACATGTCACTGGTGTCGTGTGTGTCGTATACCACTCTAACACAGTTCTCTGACGCTCTAGACTTCTCACCAAGTCCAAGTCTCTCTTTAGGCATATGTTGTATTTGTACCTGCTGTCGTTCAGCGTGTCGAGCATCATCATCAGGACAGCAGAGGAACTCCAGCACCTGCAGAGACAGAGAAGTCAGTGAACAATAACACTGGCTCCAACTCATATTCAAATGGATCCACTTTAGTTATCCATCTTACTTAAAACAATATTTGATTCCTTATACATCCTCATATTCTCTCAGAAACACTTAGCAATAGGAATGGGTGATATTTTACCGTTCACGATATACCGTCAAAAAAATTCCCCACGGTAAGAATTTGTCATAAAAACTATAAATTCCCGTTGATGACATTTTTGTGTGTATGGCGGAAGGCGGATCTGAGAGCGAGGAGCTCGTTGTTAAACGAGGCTCCAGCTCCGTTATCTGGAACTGGTTTGGATTTATAAAGAGAGACGAGGAGCAAACATCATCTATTATATGCAGAGTCTGTAAAAACCGAAGGAAATGGTTGTTACATTTTGATATAACATTTGACTATTAGGAGAAAAAAAATTGCAATAGTATCTAATTTGTGGCATGTTCCAACCACAGGTTAATTTGCACATTTTATTTATATTAGAAGAGGTCATCACTGATTGGGTTTTATTTTCAGTGAACTTTTATTTATTTGTCCTGTTTCTTTATTTATCAAGTTGTATTTTTTTCTACTTTGTGATTTTATAAGCTAAGAACTTGTTTTGGGGGCTCCTAAGACTGAATGTGGTGATAGATTTATAGTTGAAAGGTATTTTTTTTATCGTCATTTTTATCGTTATCGGGATAAATGCCAGAAATTATCGTGATAAATGTTTTAGTCCATACCGCCCATCCCTACTTAGCAACCCTTTTTTTTTCGTTGCTTTGACATTTAAAGAAATTGGCAGACGGGCTTTTAAGTTCAAAGCCCCATCAGATTGGAACAACTTACCCATTAATATAAGAGAACTCAATTCATTACATCTCTTTAAAAACTAATTATTCTCCAATCTCAATAAACCATGTAGTTGCCTCTAGTGGTATTGCCTTCTCATCTGAGATGGAAGTGAGCTTGAGTAAAAAAAAATCAAACGTTTAGTAATGCAATAATACATACAGTCTACATTCAACTTTACAGTCATGTTTTTGGGCTGTTGGAGGAAGTCGAAGAACCAGAAAAACAGAGCTGACGCCCAACCCGTTAAACTCATTATATAAAAAACTTTTAAAAACACAACAACGTGTGTTTTCACAAAACGGTCAACATATTTCTCCTGTGCACAGTAAAGGATGGAGTTTTGATCACACTAAATGAAAATGTGAACAATACATTTTTACTTATTATTCCGTTAAACCAATCGGTATAAAACAGTCTTTAAGTCTTTGGAGTGTTGTTTACTGTACCTGGTCAAATAGCTTCCGGTTCACAAAAAGTGTGTTGTTTCTCTTGGCCAACTGGCGAGCCAAAAAGGTGAAGAGCCCGCCCACCTGGGACGGAGTAAAGTCTGGGCTGTCCACCATCACCTTCCCATAAACCACAAACAAAATCACAGCGGTTACTGGGCGTATTATAGGAGGAATGATGACGGAGGTAAAGCTCAGCTGCTGATGGTCAGCTGCTCAAACAAATCCTTTCAAAATGTGCTTTTTTCATTGTGATTTGAATAATAAGTTGCCATTTCTTTCATTACAAAACATTGTATTTAGCACACTTTTATTCAAAATGACCAGGGCTCGGCGATATATCGAGATTTTAATATATATCGATATATTTTCAAACACGATATGGTACGAGACAATATCGTTTATATCGATTTAAAAAAAAAAAAAAAAAGTTTTTTTTTTTTTAATGATTTTGATATAGCTTATTTTGTGACAAATTGACTTGAATGTTTTATTTGAGATTTGCACAATTGTTTTGTTATTTGCACAACTGTCAACCTCAGTGGAAAAGTCTCCCTGTTACTGTCTACATTGTATTAATTGCACAGTGTATTTTAATTTAATTGTTATGCAGGAAAGGGATATTTGTTTTATTTTATTCAAGAAGCATTTTTATTCTATATATGCAGGCAGTTTATTTTTATTTCATTTGTTTTATACATTTTGATATTGTGCAGACCTCTGTTAATAAAGGAACCTGTGTGACATTTGGCACGAGGCTTTGTATTAAAAACTGACTGTTTTTTTAAGGATTTGCCTCAGAAAAAAATGAAGCTAACAGAGATGCTATGCTATAATGCTTTGGGGGAAACCCCAATTAAGGTACAGAAAAAATATCGAGATATATATCGAGTATCGCCATTCAGCTAGAAAATATCGAGATATGACTTTTGGTCCATATCGCCCAGCCCTAAAAATGACTTACAAAAAGAGTAATACAATCAAGCCAAAAAGGCAACTTGAAAAGGAAAAAGGCAATAAGAAACTGTGAGCAGAAAAACACAATCAAAAGTAAAGCTAGAGAACATCTTTTATACAGAGAGAGAGTGCACACAGAGAACATCAAACTGATCTTGACTGGTCTTACCTGGAGTAAAATGTCCACTATTCTCTGCTGGTATTCAAGAGCCTGCTTGTCATTCTTAAAGTCATCAAACGTCTGTAAAGAATAAGAAAACCAAGACTTAACTAACAGACGACAAAAGCTATGAAAGTGAGAGCTGACACAAAAGTTTTAAAGATGGAAAATTAAACACATTATGAAAGTGGCTAGTTGTGAAGGTGTAGCATATTTCATTAATAGTTAATCGATTTCTTCATTCAACCCTTATGTTCTATTCTTTATTTAATTCATTAAAAGAAAACAAAACAGTTCAATATAATTACAACAAATCTCTTTCCTTGAATGAAAGGGAACAGAAAGAAGACTAAGCTTATTTTATCTGTCCCTTTTACCTAAGAAATCAAAATTCAATTAATGTAATAATACAAAAAATTACAAATTAAGCAATTAAAAAAAAAACACTTTCCAATAAACGTTAATTAAAAAAAAAAAAAAAAAAAACTACAACAAAATACAGTAGCTGTCGTCGAGGAAAAAAAGAAAACCCACCTAACTTGCGATATTATGTATATATATGTATATATACATATATATATATATACATATATATACATAATGTGTCATTTTTAACATCTGATATGTTGTTTATATTCTATTGAGGATAAACTATGGGTTGATGAGATTTGCAAACATTGCATTCTGCTTTTATTTACATTTAACAAAGTCCCAATTTTTGGGGAATTGGGGTTGTAAAAAGTTTCAACAGCATTTCAACTGAATTGTTTATCAGGAGGATCACAGCTAAAACCTCACCATGGCCAGCACGTTGAGAAACTCGCGGGTATCGAAGTGAAGGAGTGTATGAATGAAGGGGAAAACTTCCTCCTCCTCTGAAGAGTCACCGGAGTGGAGGCGGATCAGAAACTCAAACACCTAAAAACACAAAAACAAACACTATTCAGTTCTGCTTTTACAGAAAATGATGTCAAAAGAACTCCCCTGGCATGAGCCCAAAGCCCAACACCCTGTTGAGGATAATGAATGGAGATTAGAACCCCAGAGCAGTAAATTCTGAGGAATATATACAGGAGGAATTGTTGTTGAATGTCAAGTCACAAGCCACAACTACCACATACAGTACTTTAGCATAAAAGAACCCCATTGGTTATCTTATTTATCAAACACACTTCATACACCGGTTTGTGTCAGTGGGTTCTGTTTTTAGACATATTGATTGATTGATTGGATTTATTTTGTACATGTAAAAAGACAACAATTAAAAGAGAAGATAAGAAAACCAAACAAAAAAAATACAAAGAATTTCATCCTTTAACACTTAATATCTTAATTACATGTGGAAAAAGGAGTAGGAAGAAGTGTAAACTTATTTAATTCTACCCCCATTCACTAATCATTTATTAACAAGTATTTATAATAAATAACTATACTATAATTATACTCACACACTTACCTATACATACATACACATAGTATTTCTATATATTTGTACACACATGCCCATATAAATATTTATATACATATACTTATTTACACCATACTATCTCTATATCTATATACTGTATATCTACACACACGTACACACATACATATATATATATATATACTGTATATATATATATATATATATATATATATATATATATATATATATATATATATATATATATATATATATAAGCAGTATATATACAGTTTACAGTAAACAGGCAGGTTCCTACAAGGGATTATAGTGAAATGGTTTCACACCTGGTTCTTGACCTGAACGACGAGATCTTCAGGGATGTCTCCAAGTGGATAAGCTCTTCCTGCAAGACAGCAGCTATATGCAAATATATACACACACATGCACGCGGACACACACACACGCACGCGGACACACACACACACACACACACACACACACACTCTATGTGACATCTAACAAACAACTGAAGACTCAGCTCTCATCACCAGAGGAATTCCTCAGCTGTGAGCGGAGGTGGATCTGTGTGTGAGCGATACATACCTGATGTACACCAGCAGTTTGTTCCCCATCACCACATCCTTGTCTGAACAACAAGAAAACATGAGGAGTTTACGTGGAAACAAAACAGCAGTTGCAGCTCAGGTCAAATAAACATCTAAAGAAGCAGAGATTTATTGTGGTTTGTAGTGTCACCTGTGAGGCTCCTCCCCTCCTTCACTCCAGGACTAATCACAGCAAACAGTTTCTGAAGAAGACACATTAGATTATCTCTTGGAACACAGCCAATAGCTGCCTTTGATCAAATAAATTAGACACGTTTAGACCACAGTCAGACATATACACAGCTGCCCTTCCTCCTGACAGACTGACTACGTCTACATGCATCAATAACCCTTTTATAACCGGAATATTAGCAATAACCCGGTTGCGCACAGCCATGTAAACACTAATAACCCATTTGAATAACCGGAATTTGCTCATATTCCGGTTTTTAAAAACCTGAATATGACCCCTGGATTACTCCTTTCCTAACCAAAATATTTGGTCATGTAAACGCCTAACGGGATTTCCCCATCAAAAGGGACATGAATTTGTTTTCTGCGCATGTTCTTTTCGCAAGGAATCTTGGTCTTTTGAGTCCAGGAAGCGACATATGGAAATCTTCACACCAGTTGGCGTGGGTGAACTCCATCATTATGACCCGTTCCCACCAGTCCTGACTGCACCTTCATCCAGAGTGTCCGGGGTCTCTGCTGGAAACGGGTAGCAGGATATGGACGGCACAGCTCCGGCTCCATTTGCCATTTCTTCACGTTCTCGCCTTCCATTAATGAAGAAGGCGATGAGGAACAGTGTTAGTCCTGGTGGGTCAGTACCAGCACCAAAGCACAAAAGAAAGAGACTTCTACTGGGCTGTTCATTATCCACCGTGCTGCTGTTATTGTTGTTGTTTTGGATTTGGATACAGGAAGAAGAAGTGGAAATGACGGGAATTGCATCATGACGTTCTCCGTGCGTCGCTGGTTTGATCCAGATATCCAAAATGATTAATTACCATGTACACAGGGATAACCCTGTTTGCTCACGCATGGAAACGGAATATTCTGAATGTTTCAGTAACCGGAATATTGACCGTAACCCCTGTAGCACCCTAAAATGTAATAATTTCCTATAATGTAATAATTTCCTATAATGTAATAATTTCCTGAAAATGTAATAACACCTGAAAATGCAATAAAATTTGCACTTAACTCAATCGAAAAAGTAATAAAACCCAATAATGTAATAACTTCCCCAATAATGTAATAAAATATCCTGACTGATATTGTAATAACATTTTTACCGATAATGTAATACCTTATTACATTATTGGGAATTTATTACATGCTACTCAAAGTCTGCAATTTAACCCAATAGTCATTCTGGTGTTTCAAATCCAGTGTATAAAACATTCTTAGATACTTAAAACACAAAATGTAGAACTCTGGACTGATCATGAACATTACATTATTTGTCAAGTATTACATTATCAGTTTTTGAAAAAAAAAAAAAAAAAAAGACCCACCTGAAAATGTAATAAATTCCCAATGTAAAAAGGTATTACATTATCAGTAAAAATGTTATTACAATATCAGTCAGGATATTTTATTACGTTATTGGTGAAGTTATTACATTATTGGATTTTATTACATTTTCGATTGAGTTGAATGCAAATTTTATTACATTTTCTGGAAATTATTACATTATAGGGTGCTACAACCCCAATTTTGACTGCATGTAAACGTAGTCAGTGAGAATCATGCCATTAGCAGCTGCTGTCAGCAGGAAGACGTGACACTTCTTAGATCATTAAAGCCATGAGGGCCCAGTGACGTACTGTACCTCCATTGGAGTGATGTAGTCATTCATACCACGATTGAAGACGTATATCATAGCATCATACAGCTGGTTCTGCCAACACATCTGGACCACCTACACACACACACACACACACACACACACACACACACACACACACACACACACACACACACACACACACACATTAAACACATTAAACACACACAAACCTTCAGTAACAGACATGTGGACTGCTCAGAAATCAGGAAACATTCCTCATCGTCTCCATCGTCATCACATGAAACACTGAAAGATAAAGATTCCTGCTGATTGAAGACGTTTTTTTGCCTGCTTTTGTTTTCAGAAGGTTTTTTTTTTTTTTTTTTTTTAAATCGGCTCAAACGTTTCCACCTTGTAACATAAAACCTCTGAACTGACGAACATTTCATTCACAATCTTACAAATATTTCAGGTTTTCCATGGTTTCTATTTCAGGTGATAAATTAGACACACAGAAAACAGAATTTTAAACATGAGAATTGTTGTCAGATTCTTGATTATTTCCCTATTCAAGTTAAAATACTGAAATACAATATTTAAAACTTTCCTGTCCTTACTTGTTTACCTCGATCATTTGTTGTTTTATTTAGAGTATATAAATACTGGAAGTCATACATGAGAAAACGCATATATACACACACACACATATTGATATATATATACACACACACACACACACACACACACACACACACACACACACACACACACACACACACACACACATATATATACATACATACACAAATCCCGTGTAAAAGCACCTTCTGAAAGCGTAAAAAGCTTTTGCAATATTTGGGAGTTTTTTTTCAAATTGGAGCCGTTTCCATTACAGGTTTTCTTCTACAATACTTGGGTTTTGTGCAAATCTAAGGGTTATGGAAACGCAACTGGCGCGACAGAGTGATATAAATATGCAATTGTTTTTTTGTTTCTCAGAAGATAACATTTTAGATGACATAAACGATTTTATTGTAATTGCAAAAATACAGATGAGAAACCACACACCTGTTGGATATCCAGGCTGGTCACATCTAAATGGACGATGCACCTCTCCAGGCTGTCCATCATCCCGTTGTCATGGTAATGTGACAGAAGGTCCCTGATGACGGGGGTGGGTAAATGGCCCAGGCGGTAGGTGATAATATAAGGCTCCAGAGACTCCAGGAAGACGCCCTTAGCAACGGCATTCTCCAGCAGGTGGACGTAAAGCTGGTTGAAGAGCAGGTCACTGTGGCCATACAGAGATAAAATCACCAAAGTGGACAGATTACTGACCAGTCTCAAGTGGACACTTCAATGGAGCCCCAGGCTGGCCAGTCTAACAGTGGCAGACACGAGAATATGGAGTTAGGTTTATCTCATGGATAACTGTAACCTACAAATATATGTTGAGTTGCACACGTGTTTTGCTATCCACAAATAAACAAACCTTGTATGTTGGGTTTTACAAATGTGTGTGTTTGTAAATGCATAATTTTACATTTGTAAAACAGAAAGCTATTTGCAAAAGTAAAATTCTGTTTGTGAAGCGTGATCCAGCATTTGTGGATCACTAATCACACATCAGACATACGTTCAGTTCCACAAAACGTATACAGGTAGCTAACCCCAGAGTCTCGAAGCACCATCCAGTAAATGGCGCTGTTGTCCATTAATCATCTATAGCTCGCCTTAGCTGACGACCAAGGAAGATTACTGCCGAAATGGAAGCGTCAGTTGGACGGTACTTATGTTTTCAATTCAATTCAATTCAATTTTATTGATATAGCGTCTATTACTCCAGCATCCTGGACCTCCTCAGGTGGGGTTAGGTGGAGACATTATTCGTCAACTGCAAACCGTTTTATTCACAGCGGGAGTTTTCCTCGTTTGTTCTGGTGGGAGTTTCCATCCCTCCTCAGGCCTCAGTTACTGAGGGTTACAACACCCGGCCGACCAAATAACCTACGTGGAGAGAAAACCCCTGGACTCTCTGGTCATTGTTTTGGGGAACTTTAACAGAGCTAACCTCAGTCATGAACTTCCAAAATACAAACAGCTCATTCAGTGTCCCACCAGCGACACAAACACTCTGGACCATTCTTTTCTTTTTTCACTTAAGAGAACCAAGTGAAGCAAAGACGTGTGTGCTGACATACCCAGAGCTGGGTAGAGTAGCCAAAAATTGTACTCAAGTAAAAGTACTGTTACTTCAGAATAATATGACTCAAGTAGAAGTAAAAAGTAGTCATCCAAATAATTACTTGAGTAAAAGTAAAAAAGTACTTGGTGAAAAAACTACTCAAGTACTGAGTAACTGTTGAGTAACGTCTGATTTATTTTTTTTAACACAACCATTCAAACAGACAAAAGTACAAAATAATCATCTTTAGGCAAATTAAATAAATAAAATAATAAAATTAATCAAAATTAATCAAAAATAGCCTCATTTAAAATAATCTTAAAGTAAATTCAAGTGCTTTAATAAATAATAAAATAATAACAGAATAAAAAAACAAATTAAGCACAAGTAGTACAAAATTTCAAGCCTTTGTACTTTTCTTTTTTAACCAGGCAGAACTAGAACAAACATGAACTCATAGAAACTCTGTGTGTGTTTGAGTCTGTGTAAATGTGACAAAACATGCAAAAACTAACATTTTTCCCAAAGAATCACCCAGTGATGTCATGAGATTGACGCGTACGTGGATAAAAGGGATAAAAGAAAAGTAACAGCTCAACGTAGCCTAATGTAGCGGAGTAAGAGGAACAGTTTCTCCTTCACAATTCTACTCAAGTCAAAGTAAAAAGTATAGTGATTCAAAACTACTCCTAAAAGTACAACATTTCCCAAAACTTACTCAAGTAAATGTAACAGAGTAAATGTAACTCGTTACTACCCACCTCTAGAAATACCTGGCAATAAAAACACACACACACACACACACACACACACACACACACACACACACACGCACACACGCACACACTTACACTTTCTGCAGCAGTAGGCAGTAATCCACCAGGACTGGAACCACATCCTGAACAAACCACACACAGAGTGAGCAGACAAGATATAAGATCAGACTTTATCGTTGCTGTTTCAGAGACGCAACATTTCTCTGGTAACTCCCAGACATTAGCAGCACAATATACATAAGAAATAGAAGAAAAATGCAATATGAAATATGAAACAGGAAGAAGATGGGGGGATGGGGGTCTGTCTTTCAGGAACATATATGATACAAATAAGGTTTGAGCTGATTTTTGATGTGATCTAATTTTATTTCATATCAACCGTGGTGTGGTGTGTAAAGGCAAAAATCATTAAACTCATTTTCTGGAAAATCCCTTTTTTAGCGGTTTTAGGGTTTTTAGCATTTTTATTTGTTGCAGTCTTATCTATTACGACTGTGTAATTATGTGGAAAAGAAAGCTTTAAAGTCTGAGGTTTTACATATTAGGAGATTGTTTTTTTAAATCTTCTGTTACCAGGTCTTAACATGAGGAGAACATGACCTTGGACGGACAAGGACTCCTGGACACACTGATGGACTTCTTGTCATTTGTTTAATAAATCTACACAAAAGTTCCTATTTTGGCTTGTTGATTTTTATGTGCATTTTGTTGACATCTAAGACTGTTCTGTTTGAAGGAGCCCAGGTCCCTTTGTGTATGCATTGGAAATACAGCCAGATGTTGCGTATCTTCTACAAGTCTGTTGTTAGAAGTACAATGGTATCTGAAGTCCTCTGGTGGGGTAGTTGGGTTAGGGATCACAAGCAGAGACCGAAAACCTCAACAAACTCATACAGGATGGCTCTGGGGACTGTTCTGGGGTGTCTGGAGATTATTACACAAAGAAGGATGCTTCTTAAACTAAAAAACATAATGGACAGCAAAGCATCTATTTGAATATTTGAATAATTCTAATTGAAATACTCACAATAAGTAAGGGATAATGCCCGACGAGATGTACATTAACATAAATATATGGATGACGCGGAGGCAAAGGGCATTATCCTGCTTATACCACGGTCACTTACCAAAAAACATAAATATTAAATCAGTTATTCATGCTTTAATGTGTTTTCAATGTAAATCATTAGTTTTATAACCAGCCACAGCTGAGCAACTATTAATCTCTCGTCTGCAGCCGTTGGAACCTGGTAAGTTACAAAGTTTTTTAACAAGACATAACTCAGTTTCCTTGGTAACACCTGAGGGTTTGACTAATACCTGGAACAATCACTACCGTCCCATAAGGTCCTTAATGGACACAGTGTTGATTCTCCAGGAACTAGGACGGACCTGAGATACGACTTAGCAACGGGAGATATTCTAGTCCGCTCAGCCCCGCATCGCCTATTTTCTTTTCTCTCCTCTTCTGCATCCCAGTCATCATAATTGTTAAATTCACCAAATAAATTAAAATAAATGACAAAATCACTCATGTCGCTGTCCTGCGGTAGCCGGCTCTTCATCTCTGAATCTCTGTTGCCGTGGTTACCACCTGGCAGTTGATCCACCGCAATGATATTAAAGTTATCAGACAATTTTACCAAACTTGTTTTCTAGGTGTAGGTTATCACTTTTATTGTACACATGCCAATCAGAATGGAGTATTCACACAGACCATGGTAAAACTGCGAATTATAATTTGCTTTGGGTATTCATAAAGTATTATTGAATTGAACAAAATCTAAATAAATCAAATCAAATAGTATCGACAACAAAAGGAACTGAACCGTGTCTTTTTCAACTGGTATAAAGAGGAGACTTTATCGTCTGATTTTAGAAATGGTGATAAACCATGTCACAGCTGTTGTGCTGTTAGGATTGTGCATCCATGTGACCACACATCAACATGTTTAAGGTGTGCTGCCTTACCTGGAAGTGTTGCTCCATCAGCTGAATCTTGCCGTGCTCTGGACACTTCTTCAGAGCGTACTCTGTAAACTGGAGGAGAGTCTCCACCATCTAAGCATTGAGACAAGGTTTCAAGTTCAAACCTGATGCAGAAAGCCCTTTGACGTGGTTGATATTTTATTTGAGCAGGAAACCAGCTCACCTTATTAACAACAACTCCTTTCCTTTTCTGTGGATCTCCTTGCAGACCTTAAAGAAAGACACATCATATATCTGATTTAAAAATGTCCCATCATAAAAGTCAAATGTTGAACAATGCAGCAGAGTAGAATAGAATAGAAAAGAATAGTCTTTACTGTCATTGTATACAGTTATAAAAAGAAATTGGGGGGGCAACTACAATCAATTCGCGTAAAAATAAAATAAAAGTGTAATAAATAATAAAAAGTAATTTTAAAAACTTTCTTACAAATAAACACCTGGGGATGACCCTTAAGTCGCTCTCTGTAGCTTCAAAAAGGTTTACTGTCTTGTGTTGAGTAATTGTTGTCTATTTTATGTGCAGTGCAAACGTGTATGAAAAGTGTATGATTGGTTTTGTTTCTACTCTCCCCATTTCTTATTTTATTAACCATTTTATTTTTTTATATTTCACTTACTCAAGCAATGTATAATTATTTCATTACGTATTGAAATTCCCGTCTTTCGTTAGTGATTCACATTTGTTATTTGTGCTGTTTTGTTGTTACGCTTTGGTTGTGAATTGAGGACAAGGTTCTGCACGGTTTGGGGCAGATGTCTGAGTCCTATGGCTTATACAGTATGTATGTATTATTATGTTTTGAAATAAATAAATATATTGTTGGCAAAAAAAAAGTAATTGTCAAATTTACAGATTTCACAACATCCTTTTCCAATGATGTTGGGGTGTGAAAGCAAACAGGAAGGAGCTCAGCATGTTTTACACACACATATACATATATACATATATACATATATATATATATATATATATATATATGTATATATATATATATGTATATATATATATGTATATATATATGTATATATATATATATATATATATATACACACATATACACACACACACACACACACACACACACACAGGACTGTCTCAGAAAATTAGAATATTGTGATAAAGTCCTTTATCCTCCTGAGACCCGGGCTTTTGTTTGATGTCCATTTTTTATGTCTCCTTACTATTTGGGATCAGTAGGACCTAATTTTTGTTGAAATTACATTTTTGCTTTCTATGTGCTGTTGAACTATGTCAAATCCAATGGCGTCACATGAGGACAATGGGTTTATTTTTCTCTATTTCCCTTTCTTGGTCTTGCCCTGCATCCTTGCACATCCTGGTCAGGTTCTAATAATACAAATATGATACATTTTATTTGCAATATACTCAGCATTTTGAATGAAATAAAGTGCTATAGAGTAAAAACATGGGTATTAGGTTATATCTCTATATCATTTATATTTATATATAATTTTCAATTGTTTTCTTTCCTATTACAAGGAAATAAAAACTTGGCAGATTATTCTACTTATTTCTAGTGAAAATGTGCTTTAAACAAATGGAAATCTAAAAACAAGTATTTCAAGTGTAATGAGACTTATTTTGACTAGAAATTGGACATTTGGGCAAGAAATAAAGACAAATGTTCTTGGAAAGAATTTGCAGTGAAGACAGACCTGATGTCCTCAAACGAGTACTTCATGTTTACAGACGTTGTAGCTTGCTAATATTACTCAAATATAATCAAAAAAGCATGCCATGTGAAGCTGCAGACGTTATTGTGCATAAATATACTTAAATCATAAAATTAGGTTAGGATTTTTACCGTGTCCATATTTGTGTCGGGAGCTGCCATAGAAGACTTTCATTGAGATTTCAGCCATCTTGTTTTTTCCCAAATGAGTGTAATTTCATTATGAGACCACTAGATGGTGCAGGCGGGGGTCCCGGATGAGGACAATGGGTCAATGTTCGTACAAATGAAGTATCATGGCGCAGAACAGCAGAAATGTAATGTCCTCATATGAGAATGCAGGGTCTCAGGAGGTTATATTCTGTAATGCAGAAATGTCATACATTCTGGATTCATTACAAATCAACTGAAATATTGCAAGCCTTTTATTATTTTAATATTGCTGATCATGACTTACAGCTTAAGAAAATTCAAATATCCCATCTCAAAAAATTTGAATATTCTGGGAATCTTAATCTTAAACTGTAAGCCATAATCAGCAATATTAAAATAATAAAAGGCTTGCAATATTTCAGTTGATTTGTAATGAATCCAGAATGTATGACATTTTTGTTTTAATTGAATTACAGAAAATATGTCCTCATCAGCCATATTAATAAACATTTTCAAATCTATCTAGCATGGTCCTGCCATTACCCCAACAATTTACATGTTCTAAGTCATGTTAATCTTTTTCATACTTCTACAACCTAGACAGGCTGGTATCCACAAGTGATGGTCAGAAACTTGGCCCCCACAGACCATGCCTTTAGTAAATCCCAAATATATTTATAATAGCAAATAGGGTTGCAAATAAAACAGAAAACTTCCTGTATTCCCTGTATGTTATGATCAGATAGTGTATGTGGTGTAAGATTATACCCACCAACCACAGCCTTGGCTGTGCCCTCATGGAAGGACCAGGCCAGAGACAGCGCTTCAACAAAGTGCTCCTTCTTCAGGAGGAAGTCTATGCGCTGGACATCAAGAGACAAAAGGGACGACATCAGTTATATTAGTCTCTTCATGGAAAGTAAAATCCTTTTTCACAGCAACTAACCGGTTATTGTCAATTTCCATCATACAGTATATTTCGTACATTCCCAGTCTATTGCAGTAACTGCTGAAAATATTTACTGATACTTAGTATACATCTATTTTTCACAGGTATAACACAATTACAACACATCCAAGGTACATTGTTGAAAAAGCATTTATCTCCTCGTGCCAACGTCAAGATGGTCAGGTTGAAAGATGCATTAGAGGGAATGCGCATGACGTCACAGATGTAACTTCACAGCAGGTTTCGCCCACAGAGTGTCAGAAAGACTGAGTGTCAGAAAGACTGAGTGTCAGAAAGACTGAGTGTCAGAAAGACTGAGTGTCAGAAAGACTGAGTGTCAGAAAGACTGAGTGTCAGAAAGACTGAGGGCCAAATCCACAAAAGGATTGCGCGGCTTTTGCGGCCGCTAAACCGGTGCAAATGAGACAAAAAGAGAGCGTCTAATTCACAAAGCACCCGCAAAGGGCGAATTGCTCCACAAACTGCGCTGCCAAGCAAATAGTGGCAGTCTGCGCCGGTGCCATTTGCATGCATGCAAATTAGGTAATATTCATAAATTCGGCTCAAAATTGCCCCCTTTCTATGCAAATAAGCCTCATTGCAAAAAGCGCCTAATTCAGAAAGGCCAGCGCTATTTACCACACGCAAAAATAGTGGAGCAAATACCGTCTTTCAAGCGTGTATTAACTGCGCGCAAAATCACTCTTCACTCCCCCTGCAGCTCTTTTTCTCTCTCTCTTCAATATGATTCAAGCCTGTGTGATACTGAATGATATTAAGGGTGAAATCTACATTCAGACATGACTGTAGACAATCAGATCAAGTGGGGTTGTGGACTTATCGGATTTAAAAATAAAAGTAACAGGACGGAGTTCAGGATTCATCCATACATAATTGGGGCTGCTTTATTACAAACAATTCCACCATATAAACATATAAATCTAGAATGTGTGTGTTTAACAGCTGACCTGTAGGTGTGTGTAGCAAAACACAGAACATGAATTACCGTCAGATCCTGATCTGGGACCTCATCTATAAAGCTTGCTTGCGCACAAAAGGGGCCTGAAAGATGCGGCGACGCGCACTGTACGGTGCGCGTTGCTCTGCGTCGATTTAACGCGGAACCATAAATCAGCCTTGAACAGCACTGAGGGAGGAGGGAGGAGGGGGAGCGGGGCTCTTCGCACGTAAATCCACAAAGATCAGATTGGGCCCGCAAATAGCGCTGTGAATTGCGCTGCATTTGCGCCCGCAATTTGCCCTGCTTTAAGGTCCTATTCACAAAAGATTTTGCTCTAATGATATACCGGCGCAAACACGCCCATAAATCTCTGCACCTGAGTGCAATTTGCCCTTTACTGAGTAGGTGAGCGGAGCTGTTTCCAGTGTTCTCCGTAATTCAGCACACAGATTGGTCCCTAATGAAAACTTCAGAGAGCACAACAGCCTCAACTTTCACGTATTTGTACTTCTCTAGTATTTCGCATGTAGCTAGATAGATAGATAGAACTTTATTCATCCCCAAAGGGAAATTCAATCGTCCAGCAGCTCATCAAAACATAAACATAAAAATCAACCACACTTCCATTCAGACAATAAAAGCACATTCATAATATTAAAATAAACATATAAGGTTTAAAAAAAAGAGTGCACTGGCCACCATCGTGTGGTAGAACATAGCCATCATCTCCACACACATAAAGACCTCAGTGTCTGTATGACATAAGCTAATGAAATGTCAAATGTTAAGAGGCTGTGCGCATTTACGCACAAGGCACAGCACCAGTAACTTCATTAACACTGGATCGGGATCAGATCAGGATCTAATGGTAATTCATGTTCTTTTTGTTTTGCTACACACACCTACAGGTCAGCTGTTAAACACACACATTCTAGATTTATATGTTTATATGGTGGAATTGTTTGTAATAAAGCAGCCCCTTATGTATGGATGAATCCTGAACTCCGTCCTGTTACTTTTATTTTTAAATCCGATAAGTCCACAACCCCACTTGATCTGACTGTCTACAGTCATGTCTGAATGTAGAATTCACCCTTAATATCATTCAGTATCACACAGGCTTGAATGACATTGGAGAGAGAGAGAGAAACAGAGACAGACGGGGAGTGAGGAGTTTGCGCGCAGTTTAATACACGCTTCTGAAACACGGTATTTGCTCCACTATTTTTGCGTGTGGCAAATAGCTCGGGCCTTTCTGAATTAGGCGCTTTTTGCAATGAGGCTTATTTGCATAGAAAGGGGGCAATTTTGCGCCGAATGTATGAATATTACCTAATTTGCATGCATGCAAATGGCACCGGCGCAGACTGCCACTATTTGCTTGGCAGCGCAGTTTGTGGAGCAATTCGCCCTTTGCGGGTGCTTTAATTAGACGCTCTCTTTTTGTCTCATTTGCACCGGTTTAGCGGCCGCAAAAGCCGCGCAATCCTTTTGTCAGGATTTATCACATATCACAACATATATCAGACTTATAATAAAAATAGCGCTGATCGTGTCCCTCTGTGTTTGAAGCGTCAGTCAGGACTCTGCTGGTGCTGCTGCACCTGCGGTGACACGCCGGGAACCTCCTCCACTGCTTTAGGACAGAACAAATGAGGGGCTTCCTAGAGCGTTTAGGGGCTCCACGGAGCCCCTCATTTCTTCCCTAAAGGGACACAGATTTTTTTATATATATAATGAGTTTTACGCGCGCGTGAAACCTTTACGTGCGGGTGTAAGCCTAAATTATGGTTCCGCGTCACCAACGCAGAGCCTACGGCGTAGGGTACACGGCGACGCGCACCTACGCCGTAGGCTCTGCGTTGGTGACGCAGAACCATAAACCCGCCCTGAGCAGCTCTGAGGGGAGACGGGAGAGGAGGAGGGGGAGCGGGGGGTGAAGCGGGTCTGCCGGGCCCTTCTCACAGGGTGTGATTTGCAGTTAATGGCTGATCCTACCGTTAGTTTTTAAACTGTAAAAAGTGGGGGGGACAAAAACATGATTTTGAAAAGACGGGGGGACATGCCCCCCCCTGTTGCGCCGGGGCAATCACGGCGTTCCGCGCTGCAACGGCGTTCTGCTACTCACTCGCTTTATTTTATATTATTTATTTTTCTACTTTTGTTTTGATATTTTTATTAGGGGGTAAGGCACAGTTGAACAGGAATAAACAAAAAAAAGATATACAGTCTACCTCCTTTTTTTTTTTTTTTTTTGGGATTAAGAACAGAACAAAAAATCCACACAAAACAATGACAAATACACGAAAATTATGATATTCTTATATATAAGTAATATTTAAGTATTTAAGCTAAACAGTATGAATTAAAAAAATAGATGAGTAAAAAGGGGGGAAAAAAAAACAAAAAAAAACCCAAAAACAAAAGAAAAGTAAATAAAAAGATAAATAAAAAGGAGGAAGAAAGAGAGGAATGAGAGAAGAGAGGGAGGGGGGATCCGTCAATCAGGAGGCAGGGACTGGAGAGAGTGGAAGAATGTAAGAAAGGGAAGCCACTTATTATAAAATTTGTTGCAACTACCCTTCAGTGAATATTTAATCTTTTCCAGCTTCAGAAAAAACATGGTGTCGTTGAGCCACTGGGTACTAGAAGGAGCCTTAGTCGACTTCCAGTGGAGAAGAAGGTGGCGTCTTGCCAGTAAGGAAGTAAAAGCCAAAATGTCTATTTGGTTTGAAGTAAACCGGCCATGGTCCTCTGGGAGCCCGAATATGGCAACATGGGGGGAGACTTTTATATTCACCGAGAGTATTTTTGACATGGTGTCAAAATAATTCGACCAAAAGCGAGAAAGTAGTGGGCAAGAGTAAAACATATGGGTTAAATTGCAGGACGAGGCATGACATTTGTCGCATTCGTCAGTGACACTGGGATAGATCTGTGAGAGTCGAGCTTTAGAAAAGTGGACTATATTTTTCTACTTTTACTGTGACCACCAAATAATGTCGTTTTCCTGTCCACCACCTCATCCACAACATCTCGATCTCAGATCTCAGTGAAATTCAGTGGCACTGTGGCTCGACTTTATTTTTTATTTCTGCAGTTTTCATTATGGACCAATCTGTGTGCTGAAATATGGAGAACACTGGAAACAGCTCCGCTCACTCAGACAAGGGCAAATTGCACTCAGCCGCAAAACTTTATGGGCGTGTTTGCTCCGGTATATCATTAGAGCAAAATCTTTTGTGAATAGGACCTTAAAGCAGGGCAAATTGCGGGCGCTAAAGCAGCGCAATTCACAGCGCTATTTGCGGGCGCAATCTATTCTTTGTGGATTTACCCCTGAGTGTCAGAAAGACTGAGTGACAGAAAGACTGAGTGTCAGAAAGACTGAGTGTCAGCGTAAACTTTCAGTTTGAGCAACTGGAAAACATCTAAAATGGGAAAGAGCTGTTGTGCGATCGACTGTACTCATAGATTTAGCAAGAAATCAGAGTTATCGTTTCACAGACTACCGAAAAATAAGCTTAAGAGAGACAAATGGATCACTGCAATTCACAGAAAAAACTGGATTCCAGACACGGAAACGTGGATTTGTGGTTCCCATTTTGTATCAGGTAATGTTGGATTTTTGGGTAGCTAACGTTAAACGGTCAAATCATAAAGTTCAGTGTCCTCGTCACTTTGATTTCGCCAACAAATCCTGGCTTGAAGTCGGACCAAGCATCAAGACTTTTGTAAGCCTTCAAGCTTTGCTTCGTGTATTTCCCCGGCGTAGAAATTAAGTACATATAAATATCAGGAAGCTGGAT
The DNA here is from genome assembly GCF_033807715.1 of Cololabis saira. Classification (NCBI taxonomy): domain Eukaryota; kingdom Metazoa; phylum Chordata; class Actinopteri; order Beloniformes; family Belonidae; genus Cololabis; species Cololabis saira. Next base: position 39,709,803 of record NC_084603.1, read on the forward strand.
TCATGGCCAAATATTATTGTCCATGGACCACTGGTTCTTGGTAACTATACCAAATATTAATGTCCATGGACCACTGGTTCTTGGTAACTGTACCAAATATGAATGTCCATGGACCACTGGTTCTTGGTAACTGTACCAAATATTAATGTCCATGGACCACTGGTTCTTGGTAACTGTACCAAATATTAATGTCCATGGACCACTGGTTCTTGGTAACTGTACGGGTCACTGTCAAGTCAAACTGACTTTAAAGGGGACCTATTTTGGCATCTAATACCTAATCTAATACCTATTTTAAACAGGCCTTGAATGCCTTAAAAACAAGCTTTTGATTGTTTTTGCTAAATAAATTAGAAATTCAGCCTCTAAACCATGTCTTTATCTTCCCATTCTCTAACCTCATTATCTATGCAGGATTCTGAGTGGGCGGGGCTATGATAATGAGGCTCTGTGCTGATTGGCTGCCTGAATGACACGGTACACCGCTACGAAAAAATGGTGGAAGCTCCGGCCGGCGGAGTTAGTTGTGGCGTGGTTTCGCGCATCGGAGGCCAAACTATGTAAATCGCATTTTTGTTACGTAATGAAAGGGCAGAATCTGAACAGCTCGTAGATCCACATCACACTGGACGGCTCATCCGGGCGGCTGTACAGACACTGCAGAATCTGGTTGCTTTCCTCCTTCTCTGAGTTGGCAGGCTGAGGGGAGACCACTTTATATATGTTAAAGCAAGAAAAAACCTGTCTTTCATAATAGGTCCCCTTTAATTTAAGCCCATAATCGGCTGTTATCCCGTCTTCTCCACTAGTTGCAGCTGTTTTTGCCACTCAGTGTGAGTAAGGGGGCTGGTCCAGTGGGGAAGTGACGTCAATGCAGACCATCAATATGTACTGGTACTGGCATTAGTCTACTAGGGATGCACTGATCCCATAGTAGGATCAGACATTAACCCCAATATTCAAAAATGATTTGGTTTAGTTACAGAGAAATGTAACTGATCTGCTCACTTCAGATATGTTACTGATGTGGGACATATACATAGATTAGGTGTGTGTTAAAGAAGCCTTGTGCTACCATCTTCAGAATATGAGGTCTGAAATCTCTCCAGTCAGTTCACGTACCTCTTTCCAGGTCCTTAGAGCCATGATGTGAGCCGACTGCAAAACAAAATAACACAATCATTTCAGACAAGAGCTAATTGTGAACCTCTACTATCAGAATCCACTCAGCATTCAACCTATTGTGATCCTGATTCTCTTCATTATTCTATCTTCTTGCACCATTTTTTCCACCATCATCTGTGTTGTTCCTTTTCGCTTTTTAGCTATTTCAACTATTAAAAAAATATAAACATTCTGCTCAATCAGGGCAAACCAGACATTACAGTTGGGTGACTCAAATCCTTAAAACTTCTCAGATATTATACATTTGATTTCTAAACAAATCCCAAGATATTAGACACTTGCTTAATTGTTTTAAAAAAGATAATTATTTATTTCCTTTGGCATTCAGTCTATCTAATTTTTGTGACAATGTGACTTTCGAGTTGCTGTCAAATCCCCCCAAAGCTCAGAGTGCTTTTTGAATGGAAGCTGACGTCTGTAGCACAGATGAACTTTGGTCTCTCCAACTCACTCTAAATCACGGATAATAACCCCCACCGCCATAAAAATCAAGCTCTTAATTTCTAACTGTGGTTTTTTGACATGTCATAGGTTTTTATGTTTCTATTTCCAACTTTTGATTCCTCAAAACAAAATCTCAAGCCCCTCTTATAAATACTGCATGTGTGTTTACTTGAGTCAACAGAATGTCCATTAGTTTGTATGGAAACCCATAAAATCTCAGATGTGCAAAATTCAGCCTATATGCACACTAGTTAGGGTTGATATGAAACACAAAACTATTGTTATTGTTACACAAAGCTTTTCATAAAGGATGACATAGTTGCGATAATTCAGTTCCTGACTGCTCTCCTGAGTCACTATGTAATGTCTGATGATGTCTTGATGATGCTTTTATCACCTGACCATCACAAGAAGATAATGAAAGAGAACATCTGACAAAAAGGGTTTAGATAATAAGAATCATTGGATAAAGATATTTAGCTCTGACCAGTGATCATTTCAGTACAACAAAATGTTCAGAGGAGAAAGATTATTTCATTAACTTTGCAAGCCTGGAAGAACAAGCAATTTATATTTTCTGCCTCCACAGTCTACAGCAATGACACAGCGTTAAGAAGAACATGAAGCAGTACCTTTGTGCCCAAACACAGAATCTGCCCTGCGTAACTGGACACTGACTGGTAGCAGGCCTTTTCTCCCACCAAGGCCTGGAACAGAAACAGAGGAGCAGAAAGTCAGCAGTTATCCCCATCATCAGCTCATCAGTCTTGAGTCTAGACCGGGGATCTGCAACCCAAAATGTTGAAAGAGCCATATTGGACCAAAAACACAAAAAACAAATATGTCTGAAGCCGCAAAAATGAAAAGTCTTGTATAAGAATGAAGGCAAATGGCGAAAGGCGAAATGTTGAGAAAAAAGTCGAAATGTCGAGAAAAAAGTTGAAATGTTGAGGAAAAAGGCGAAATATCAAGATTAATGTTGAAGCACAATCTCGAGAAAAAAGTCGAAATATCGAGAAAAAAGTTGAAATGTGGGGGGAGGTTGAGTTGAAATTCTTAATTGATAAAAAAATTGAAGATGGGACTAAAATCAAAAAGAATGTGAATAATGATAATGAATCATAAACAATGATGAAGACATTATCATCAAAGTAATACAAATAAAGGAATAACGAATCACTTCACGTACAACTGTGAAAAACTTCAACATTCAACAAGAGGGGTTTTGAGGAAAACTCAGAGTATTCTGGGAACTTCTGGGCATGTCTTAGGAAAATAATTTTCACTCCTGCCTTCAGGACGTCGTTATGCACAACCTGTGTGTAAGGGCAATCGCTTTTCCAAGTCTTTTATCCCCTCTGCTGTTCGGCTATTAAATTTAAATTTATCCTTATGAATTTGTTTGGAATGTATATTTAGGTACTGTGAACCTTCTAGGAATGTGTATACAGTGTTCGTATAGACTGTTTTTTAATTAATTTATTGGTATCAGCACTTTTTAATGCAACAAATTGCAGATTTTTGCACACAGCTGCCAACTTTCTCTCTGTGTTCTATTAAATGTGTTATGTGTTTGTTATGTGTGTGTTTGGGCGTGAGCTGCCAAATCAAATTGCCCTTCAAGGGATTAATAAAGTTGTCTTGAATCTTGACACCCCTTTATAGGTAAAAAGTTTCCATTGGAAGTTTGAAAAAGAATTATATTTTTTAATTACCAGAAAATCCCCTTCATGAGAACATAACTTTTTTTTGCAATACATGGGAGTTTTTGCAAAACCAACATATTTTTCATGTGTTGTATTTTACATGTATAAATTCTAATTGCAGTTTCAAGGGTAATCCATGCATCTATTGATAAAAGAGTATGCGTCTGGACTGAAATTGGTTCTAGTTGGATCTTAATTTCCATGGTGAGCATACAAAACCCACAGTCGTTCCTAACTAACATGAGTTGTGATTACTTTTCCACTTTTCCACGCATATTGGTGCTTAATCTCAGCCTTCACATGCAGCACACTGATGTGAAGCTCACCAGGGCCTGGGAGACGTTCCCTCCAGTGGCCAGCGATTTGAAGTGTCTGCTGTTGTAGACCAGCTGCACCTGCTCCAGGTCCTGGGTCTCCAGGATCTCCTGCGTGGGCCGGTCTACCACCTGGAGTTTCTCATGGCTGTCAACCAGGACCAGGGTCCGACCGTTGATCCACTGCAGACACAAGTATGTGCACATCCATGAATAAGCTTACAAGCACCAATTTCATCTAAAACCCCAATTTCAGAAAGGCTCTGCAAAATGAAAATATAAACAGAATGCATTAATTTGCAAATAATTTAAACTAGGGTTGTCCCGATCAGGATTTTTTAGCTCCCGATCCGATCCCGATCACTTGAGTTTGAGTATCTGCCGATCCCGATTTTTCCCGATCCGATCACTTTTTTTGGTTCCCGATACATTTCTACTTTTTCCTGATCAGATACATTTTGGCAATGAATTAAAAAAAAAAAAAAAAAGAGGACTAAAACTTAATTATCCCAAGTTTCTTTTCTTGTCCATTGGAAACAACATGGACATATATTTCAACAAAGCTTATCAGCTCTGGTGCCACAAAATGTTAAAACATGAAATTGTAAACTAAAACAAAAAGTGCAGAATAGTGCAATAACAAAAATAAATACATTTAACTTCAAAAGAGGTAGTTGAATGACATCCAGTCAATCTCACAAACACAAGAAAATGTAAATACTTATTGGCTTAACCTTAGTGCAACATTCTGAATGGACTGAAATGAATAGCAGCAGCTTAATGAACATGAACAGATAGAACATTTCACAATTCAAACATGTAAACCATGTTAGTTTCTCTGGCCGGAAGTGACGTTAAATGCAACGATATATAAAACGATTTAATATACATTAAAAACATTAATAACTAGGTATGTCCTGATACCTTTTTGGCCGATACCGATATTTTGAAAATGCCGTGATCGGGCCCAATTGATCGAGCGGCCGATCAATCGGGACAACACTAGTTTAAACGCAACCCCCAACCAACTGGACCCAACAACTGTACCACCCCCTTACAAACGTACACACAAAGAGCACATGCCAGTGTGTAGTATGTGTGAATATGCAGAGGTCAATGCTGGGGACCTACGTTGAGGCTGATGATGTCACAACTGAGGTGGAGGTGTCTCTGTTTGATCACGTGGATGGTTCCCATCTCCTCTTTCTTGACCTGAACAAACCATTTCACACAAGATCAGTTTCCCGAGAGAACTCCTCAGCAGACAGACCTCTGAGAAATTGTAATAACAACTAATATGACCCAAGCAGGTTATAAGGTTATAAATGGCATGTGTGAGATACCAGAAGGAAGTGGACAGTATCTCCTTTAGAGAAGGCCAGGATGGGGTTGACAGTCTTCTGAACAGGAACAAACTGCCAGGCCAGCTGAGGAATACTGGATGCATCAGACTGGGGGAAGAAGATGGAGCACAACCCCAATTACTAGAAGGAACACTGCTGACATGAAGGCGAGTCTGACACCACACTTCTTGTTTTCTATCCTGCCAGCATGAGCAGTGATCAATTATATGCATAGAATAAGACATCTGAATAAATCCACACAGGAGTGGTTGTTCACATGATCACACCACATGTCATTTTATGAATTTCTGAGTCGACATGACCAGGCAGCTCATAAATGACGCCTGTACCACACTGGCCATGGAAGGCCATCCTGCCTAAAGCCTGATTTAAGGTTCTGTGTTAAACCAACGCAGATCCTACGCCATTGCCGTGACGCCGTCGTGAACCCTTCGGACTTCTCCGTCACTCCATTTCTCCGCGGTGCAATACCCCCCCAGAGTGCTAGTTGATACTTTGTTTAGCTTCCATCTTTTTCAGTCACAGTGGCCACGGTTACATGATGTTTTTTAATTCGGAATTAATTACTCCGAATTAAACTATTTTCCTTTGAATTTACATGGAAATGGGCCGCTTGGTGGCGCAGTGGGTTAAGCAGCAGCTCATATACTGAGGCTACAGTCCTCCTCCTGCAGCGGTCGCGGGTTCGAATCCAGCCCGCGCACCTTTACTGCGTGTCTTCCCCGTTCTCTCTCTCTACCCCTTTCCAGTCTGCATCTCCAATAAAGGGCCACTAGAGCCCAAAAAAATCTTTAAAAAAAAAAAAAAAAAAAAAGAATTTACATGGAAATAGTAATTCTGAATTGAGGTTTACATGGAAAACACGTTTGATCGGCTTTATCCAATTCCTCTACAGGTCTGGGGGTTGGGAAGGTTCTGATTGGATAGGGGGGGACCGGAAGTTAAACTACCGGAAGAAAAACTAACTAACTGTAAGCTGCTACAACTTTGAAAAGCTCACAATTTTTATGTTTCCTGTGTCCATCTGTTCTTTTAATTATTTCTATTTATTAAATAAATGGTCTCTGCTCTTGACCAGCGTTTACTGCGTGCTGCCATCTTGAAACTTTGTTTGGAAAACCAGCCCAGTGTGGAATATAAGCGTCATGGAGACAGACGGGAGAGGGAACGAGCAGAAAGAAATATCGGAATTAATTTAAAGAGGAATGAGTGTAAACATGATCGTTATTCTATTCGGATTTAAAATCGGAATAAACCAGCCACTTACTTCGGAATTAGGTTTAATTTGGAATGACCATTTTCATTCAGAATTAGGTGTTTACATGGTAATTTCTAATCATTTTAAATCGGATTTAATTTTAATTCTGAATTAAAGAGGAATTAAACTTCCCATGTAAACACACTGAGTGAATCAAAGAGATAAGGACAACTATTGTGCAAAAAAAAACAAAAAACAACCCAAAACAAAAAAAAAAAATCACACACACGAAGAAAAGAGCGCTGAAAGTTCATGACTGCTTCACGAACCGGAACCGGAAATGCGTTGCTACCAAGCAAACTAATCACAGCCCTCTCGGTCTGCGTTGGGTCTGGGAAGTTACATTTTTTGGAGGTGCAGGTCAGGCATGGCTACGGAGAGACTCCCGCGTAGCCGCCTACCCTACGGAGTAGGTTTAACGCAGAACCAGAACTCAGCCTTAAGGAGATCCTAGGGAAATGGCGTACCATGAAGGAACGTTGAGTAATTCACTGCTCGAGTGACAACAGAACAATTGAGTTGTTACAAATTACAATATGACCTCTTTATAGACTGACAATGAAAGAACCTTCTAAGGTATACTTTCATATACTTTCATTAAGTACAAGGAGAAGAAGCACATGGTCAAACCTTGCTGTAAGGAAATGTCATCCAAACGTTCAGCTGGGGCTTCAGACCAATGACAAGAATCTGGAAAGGGAAACCAAAATGTATAAGCATCATTACTCAAACACACTGCTGAATGGATACATTTAGGAAAAGAGAGGAACTTTAGATAATGAAATGGCAATTAAACAAAACATCAACATCTGATCTCTAACTATTTAAAAAAAAAAAGAGAGAGAAAAATCCAGATAAGACCTGGGCCGAAGAGTTATTCTGTTTAAGGTATTAGGGCCATGCAGGAGAAAAAATATTTGAGAGGGGAATTTTTTTTTTTATTGTGCACTTCGAGAAAAAAGTCAAAATGTCAAGAATAATGTTGAAATACAATTTCAATAAAGTGAAAATTTCGTGAATAATTGACTTTTTTCTCAACATATCGACTTTTTTCTCGAAATTGTACTTCAATATTAGTCTCGACATTTCGACTTATTTCTGGACATTTCGACTTTTTTCTCAAAGTGCATAATGAAAAAAAAATCTTCCTCCTCTAAAATATTATTTTTATTTTTCTCCTGCCTGGCCCCGATACTCTTCTGTACTTTTCAGTCCCGTTCACATGTTTCTTTTCCTTTCTCGTTACCAGAGGTGAGTAAATCCAGGTGCCATAAAGTAAAAATTCAGTCCAGCAGTTGTTCCAACCGGTCACTAAACCAGTTCCTCTGCAGGTGGATGGTAGGTTGTTGGTGAAAACACCCGTTCTACATGAACAGGCTGATCCAGAAACATGGCAGCGTTTTTACTCTATGGCACCTGGATGGTAGACCTCTGCTCAATAGCTATGAGCAAAGAGCTGGACAAGCACGCAGGGTGGTCGTCCTGGGGGTCGTTCTGGCCTGGATGTTTTATGTAAAGCGCTTTGCGTTGCATTTTTTATTTTGTATGAAAAGCGCTAGACTAATAAAGGTTGATGGGATTTGGTGATGTGCCTATTTCGTACCTTGGTCAGAGAGGCCATAGCCAGCAGACAGTACTGAGTGATGGGATGGTCTCTGAAGTCTGGGGGAGCTCGGAGAGGTTCCACGCAGCACACCTCCCCTTTAGAGCCACTGAAGAGACACCGCGAGTCACATGACCTCATTCCCATCACCCTCCTGGTAAGGGAAACACAACCATCCCCTAGTGAGAAACAAACCCCCACTGAGGCTGGAATTGCCATCACACTCCTCATAAGTCACTCACATTATTACGGAGACAATCAATCAGATGATACATTTATGCTGCGAAAATGACATTTCAATCAGAACAGAGGCCTCATTTATAAACATTGCATTGCCAAATTCAGCTGCACAAACTTGCAGGAAGAATGTGATTTATAAAGGGGAAATTGCAGGGTCGTCCCTGACCGAATTGGGGCCCTAAGCGAAATGTAATTTGGAGGCCCCCCCACCCCCCTGCCCCCACACCTCTCCTCATCCCAAATATATCAGAGGTATAAAATGGACGTATATCAACATGCCATTTTACTAACTTAAATAAATATTAAATAAACTTCAACCTGAAATAAATAAGTATTGAATTAAAATCTTCAACCTGAAATAAATAAATAAATAAATACTTAAAGAAGCATGAGGCTCCTTTTAAGAAATGAGACTCTCTAGCGCCACCCTTCGCCACAACGGCCATCGGGGGTACTGCAGCCAACAGTGAAGCCGGCACGGGAGAACGGGGAGAATGTACATGCAGCGTCATGTGACGTCACATCCGCAGGACAGCGCAGGAAATTCGGGCCCAGAATTGCAGCACATTTTGCAGCACACAGCCTGTTCAAGGCAAAGGAGAGATACACTAGAGGAATCATTTGTTTTGGTTTGGAACGCTTCATCTGACATTATTACTAGAAAACTTAAAACGTATACCAATTTCTTTTAATAAATCCTGCCTCAATCCTGCCTCATGCTCCTTTAAATAAAAAAACTTCAATAAATAAACCAATCCGAGTCACAAATAGCCATCAATTACTCATCAAAAGAAAGTTTCCTGCACCACCTCAATCCCCCACAAATAACTGAAAGCAGGTCTTGCAGGTCTGAAATCAGAACTAAACGTGTGTTTAGAGACGCACGTCTCTATTTTCTGGATTTAAAGTCACTTCTTAACAACATAAATTGATATAAAACTACAGCCAATATGTTCAAATGTGTCACCTATATACGACCAACTGGTCATGTGACCACTCGTTTTCAACAAACGTGAATAGAGAGGGCGTTAACAAGGCTTTCAATAAATGTTCAAGTTTTATTACCTACCTTTGGTAAAAAATAATGTTCCTCTCAGCGGAGCTGCTCCAGCCTGAATTATCATTTAAACACTAAACATGTCCGGACAAGTTCCACTGTAAACGTTACAGCTACTAGTACTTGAATTGCTGTATTGAGTCAGCTTTAGTTTTAATTTTGAATTGAGAGTCTGCTTAAGGGCCTAGTTGAGACTCAGTCTTATTTTATTTCTGAATTTTATTTATTTAACTGTATTTGCATTGCATTTTTGAATAATGCACCTGGCCTAATTGGTTTGCTGATGTGCTTGAGCTTTTTCTTTTGAATTTCATTTATGAAACACTTCACCAATAAAAATGTGGATTTCAAATCTTCTTAGTGTATTCAATTGATTAGTCATACACTGCAATTTTGTAATGTCCTAGAATTAGAATTCTTTATTTGGGGACCTTTAGCAGATATGAGATTAAAATGCGATTAATTAGATTAATTGTAAATCCTGTAATTAATTAGATTCTTTTTTTTAATCGCCTGACAGCACTACTAAAAACCCATTATTCAAAGGAAACCTGGGATGGGAAGGACGAAGGGAAAGACGGGGGGATGGATGCAAGGTAAATAGTGTTATCTTTAAAGCAGAACTCATGGATCTTGAAGTGAGTAAACCCTGTTAATAAACAGATATTTGTTCTAATCTAAATATAAGGCAGAGCAGTTCACCTGAAAGCCAGTTCGAACACAGACCCTCCACTGTCGTTGCACACAGCCAGAGTTGGGTCATCTGTGAACTACAGACACAAAAAAGGGAAACAAGAAGTAACAGAAATCAGAGGACAATCATTCAGAAAACATCCAAAAGCATTTGCAACATCATGTGCAGCCGACACCATCAGTTTCTGTGGTTTCTGTGGTGTCTCGTTAGGACCAGTTAGGCACAGTTAAAACTCTGATGACTAGTAGATAGTATATTTATATCTAGCATATTAGAAATGAAGTAAAGCAGAAGTAAATGTAGACTGAAAGGGGGAATGGTATCCCGTAAAGGACTAGGAGCCTGAACTTCCAACGGGACCTACCTTAACGTGCAGGATAGCTGTTCCTGGAGGATGAGCATCAGTGATGGTTCTCAGAAGCTTCCCATTGGCAAGATCCCACATCGTAATCTAACCGTGCACATTAAAACAGGTCAAGAACACAGGCGCAACATTGTCCTTTTATAACCTACATATTTTACCCTGTAAATTAAAACAAATCTACATTTTAATGAAGTAAAAGTTATTCTCATTATTGAATATAAATAGCATATTGTGACCATTTTGGTTGAGAAGCTTCTTTATCATTTTGGCCATATACAGTAATCTCTGGCTATAACGGTTCTCCTTTCACGTCTCGCTGCTTCACGGATTTGCATTGTGCATCGTGTTCTGCATTCTGATTGGCTAAACAGTCTTCCCGCTTCTTCACTTCCTGTGTCAATAACGTTGGTTGCTTAGCAACAAGCTGAGAACGGCCAATGAGCTTCAGCAGCAGCTCAAGAACGGGACCTTTGATGAATCGTTCATTACAGTCTCAGATATAATCCATGTCGGTTTATAACAATCTTTTTACCCAGAAGAAAAAAGAGCGACAACAACGACCCATAACTATGTTCTTCTCTGGAAAAAACACACCTGCACCGCGACTTTAGAAGAAAGAGACGCTACAGAGTCAGGATGCAGCAGCATCAGAAGAGCAGTGGAATACACGCCAGTCACAATTAGTCCTACTGTACTTATTGTATTTTTTTCATAATAATTTTTCATTTTCTCCCGTTCAAGTCCAATTACTTGGGTCGTGGTGGAGCGGGGCTGATCTCTGCAATTTGAAGCCTTGTATAATAATAAAAAAAAAAAAAAAGGTTGCTACTTCGTGGATTTCACCTATCACAGGTTCTTTTTTTTTTTACAATTATTATACAAGGCTTCAAATAAAAAAAATACAATAAGTATAATAGGACAAATTGTGACTGGCGGGTATTTCCCTGCACATTTATTTGATTTATGCAATGGTGAAAATATTGGTAATAAATGAAAAACTGGGAAGGACCATTGTTCGGTATGTTATTCGGTATTCAGCCAAGTGTTTATTATTATTTTCGGTTTCAGTTTCGGGCACAAATTTTCATTTCGGTGCATCACTAGTTGCAAATAAAACCAATTCATTGCATTTTTAGCCTAGTTATCTTTGTGGTAGAAGTATCGTATCGGTACTCTGTATCGGCAAGTACACAAATTAAATTACTCGTACTCGGTGTGAAAAAAATGGTATCGGGGCGTCCCTAGTCCTTACAGCCTCATTAGCTGCCAATACTTGCTGTTGAATCTCAATAAAATACTAGTATTAATATGTATAACTACAGTCATATAATTCATGCAACAGCTGAAAAAACTGTTTTAATAACACTAACCCAAATCAATATTGGAATCAAATCGAATCAAAGCGTGATAATCGATTCTTCACATTTGAATGGATCCCCAGCCCTATCAGTCAGAGCAGTAGTCTTTGATAGGTTCCATTGATTAAACCTTTTTAAAGCCAATCATCCGGTGATTTGGGGTTTGTTATTTACCTGTCCTTTAGCAAAACCACAGAGCAGCCGTGTGCAGTCATGGTTGATGCTGATGGCAGATATGGCTCCGAACTCGGCTCCAGTGCTCTTGGTTCCCAGGCACAGCCGGAGAGCCTGGTTGGTATCTGGACAGGGAATTCAAGACATTACTTTTTTTGATAAAATAAATAAATAATAATAATAATAGTAAAAAAATAAAAATCACACTTGGAAAAGCTGTGGATAATATGATAATTAAGCTTCTCAAGTCCATACGTTCCACAGCAGAACAGAATTAAACAGCACATAAATGCCAATACAAGCAGACAACAAATGAAGAGAGGAAAACTAAAGAAGCCGCAGGACAAAAGCATTACACATGCAAGAAAAAAGAAACCAAAGTGCACATGAGTAGTGGACTAAATGTACAAAAATAAGAGTGACTGAACAGGGGTGGGCGTACCTTTTCCTGTACAAGGCCATCATTGTCAGCGTTATAAAGAGACATTGGTCAGCTTTGCTAAAATCTCAATCAAAACCATACAACAGAATTCATGGATCATCATTCACTTTTCATGTGTTCAAGTGTTTCCTTTGGAGATTGTATCAGTAATAAAAATCTAAAATAATTTTAAATGGAATTATTGTTTTTTATATTCCTCTTGATGTCCCAGTGCGTCCCTTCCTGGAATGAACAGTAAACTGCAGCCTCTGCATCCCTGCATGCCTTGTTTTTCAGCTCTGAAGCTCAATATTTCTTGTTTCCAGGATGGGTGCATCAGTATCTTTCTTTTTGTTTTATTATCTTTTAACTCCTTGGTAAATAAATTCAGATTAATTTGAATGAGAGAAGTTGTTTGTGTTTATTTTATACACATTTGTCACAGCTGCTGGTTGTAAAGGTCTGTGCTCGGACTCCTTCCTTCCTTCACTGTTATTCTGTAACGCAACCCCTGGCAACAGGCTGGCACACTGCAAAAACTCAAAATCTTAACAAGAATATTTGTCTTATTTCTAGTTAAAATGTCTCATTTTTAGTCGAAAAAAATTAAACTTAAAAGAAGACTCATCACTGGAAAAAACAACAATTTTCACCTGTTTCAAGTAGATTTTCACTTAAAATAATTAGAAAAATCTGCCAGTGGAACAAGATTTTTTTGCTTGTAATGAGAAGATAAATCTTGTTCCACTGGCAGATTTTTCTACTTATTTCAAGTGAAAATTTACTTGAAACAGGTGAAAATTGTCAAATAAGTTATTTTCTGGTTATGACTCGATTTTTCGACTAAAAATTAGACATTTTAACTAGAAATAAGACAAATATTCCTGGTAAGATGTTGAGTTTTTGCATTGCAGTATGGAATAAGATCTACTTTGAGACTGATTTTGCTGTTTAGTTATTATTTTGATTGATTCATTTTGATAAGTAATCGTCTTTATTAATTATTAATAATTATTGGAAGACGATTATTAATAACTCTTTAATAACTGAACCAGCACCCCCTTTGTGGCACAACAGAACCAACAAAGTTCTTTTCCTCCAGTCAACATGTTTGGTTGGTCAGTTCAGAATGAATATTATCAAGATAAAGATATTAATACAGTATGAATGTGCCATGTCTCTTTTGTAAATCACAGACATTCCACCAAAAACTCCACAGAATACCAGCCACCCTGAGCAAACAGAGGTGAGGGATCTTCTGTGAACACAACCATTCAGTCGTCTTCTGGTGAGAATTGTCTTTTTAAAATGTCCAAACATTGTCATGTCAGCTATGGTGGATATAATGATTGATACTCTGAGCCTTTACTGCAATGAACGCTCAAGTTACACCCAATATTCTAAGCCCAATCTTTCAGTGCAAGTGAGAAAGGGGACTCGACTCAAATCGTATCAGCATTTATGTGTAAACATAAAACGGTTGTTACTGAGACTCTGTTATAGCATCAACATGAGCTGCATGACATGAAGTTTAATGAAAATTAAGTCTAAATGGTCCAAACGGGTCCAACTTGTCCAAATCCACAGTTTTGTGTATTAACTGCAATTTCCAGAATACACCCACTACTAAATTACAATCAGGAAACATCAGATATTTAGGCATAAACATCTGTCTAGGCTGTCAGAGCTTACAAAACTATACTACATTCAGCTCTGAAAAATAGAAGATGATCTTATCCGACGCAATTCTCTTCCCATTTCACTCATGGGGAGAATTGCATCACAATGATGGTTTTACCAAAAATAAATGATCTTTTTTCAATGATACCCTTCAAACCCCTTCCTCTTGGTTTAAGACACTGGACGTATCAACATTTCTATGGAAAAACAAACCACCACGTTTAGCTTAAAAACGTTACAAAAAACCAGAGACTGTGGAGGTTTAGACTTACCCAACTTCCAGTATTACCAGTATTAGTTAATATGTTACAGTATATCTTAAAATGGTGCAAAAATCACTCACTCTGTCAATGGCTGGATTCAGAACAAGTGTTTCGAATGATTTGGAAATCTCAGATTTATCATTTATCAGTCATCAAACATCATAAAAGCTTTAAAATTATTAATATTAGCTCTACTCTGACAGCCTGGTTGGACTTCCTTAAAATAACCAAAAATTTAACTTTTTCCATGCGCTCGCACACCCATCTGGAACAAACAGACATTCTGAAAAGTGATAAAAAGACGGCAAACTTCACTAAGGGGCTGCTTCTTGTCTGTTTCTGGTCTCTGGGGTGGCGTGGTTGTTCCCCCTCCTCCACTCTAGTAGTTCAGGTAAAGCCTTGTTTGCACACACACAGTTACACACACATGCACACATGCTCACCTATCCTGCCCCCACAGTTCTGAGGACAGATAACTGCAGCACTCTTTAAAAAAATAAAACAAAGTAAAAATGTTTTTAAAAAATTATTTTAATCTGTGACGTAAAGAACCCCACACCTAGCACACATCACTGTATCACCTTAAGCCCCATGGGAACCTCCAACTAACTAACTACACTGCAAAAACTCTAAATCTTAACAAGAATATTTGTATTATTTTAAGTTAAAATGTCTCATTTTTAGTCAAAAAATCTCATTACACTTAAAACAAGAGTCATTGCCAGAAAAATAACTTATTTGACAATTTTCACCTGTTTCAAGTAAATTTTCACTTGAAATAAGGAAGATTTATCTTCTCATTACAAGCAAAAAAATCTTGTTCCACTGGCAGATTTTCTTCTACTTATTATAAGTGAAAATCTACTTGAAACAGGTGTAAATTGTCAAATAACAAGTTATTTTTCTGGTAATGACAATTGTTTTAAGTGTAATGAGATTTGTTTAACTAAAAAAAAAAGAGACATTTTAACTAGAAATAAGACAAATATTCTTGTTAAGATTTTGAGTTTTTGCAGTGTAACTAACTAACTAACTAACTAACTAACTAACTAACTCACAAGCAGCAGTGTGTGACCAGAACGACACCATGGTATAAATGTGGTAGGAACTTCCACGTCAGACATGAACACATCAGCCTGAAATAAGGAGTTAACATTGATGGACTCCATCTATCACCTGTGTCTGCAGATTAAACAGTTTTAAGTGTGAAAGTTGGGAGGAGCCTTGAAGAAGATCAGAAAGTCCTCTGAACTCACCAAAGACCAGAGCCAGACCATGAGACGTTCCCACAGCGATCACGCCGCCCATTGTCTGAACACCAAATAGAAAAGAAAGACAGATAACAACTTTAGAGCAGGAGGGGGAAGTCAGGGATAAAAGAAATGTAAAAACTGAACTGCAGGAGGACAGAGAGGGAGCTAATAAAATGAAATACATTACAGGTGTTCACAAAACAAGAAAAGACGTGCTATAAACTAGGGCTGGGGATCCATTCAAATGTCAAGAATCGATTCAATTCCGATTCTTAAGATTCAAAATTGATTATCATGATTTGACTCGATCCGATTCCGATATTGAGATGGGTTAGTGTTATTAAAACAGTTTTTTGAGCTTTTGCATGAATTATATGACTGTGCAGTTCTGCAACATATACTAGTATTATATTGAGATTCAACAGCAAGTATTGGCAGCTAATTGCATAATTTGTCTATATTTCATTGCTTTATATTCTGTCTTGGGGTTACATTTGTATAAAATGCTAAAAACCAAATTCTCAAAAATTAAAAACCCAAAAAGACCAAAAATGGAAAAAAAAAAAAAAAAACGCAATGTGGGAAAAAAATTAAACCGATTTCATACGTCTCTGTTTGCTGCCCTGGATCTTCTGCCCCACAATGTTTCTGAAAGCAGTTCTATCAGCATTCTGGGAGGTGATTGGTCCTTACAGCATCATTAGCTGCAATACTTGCTGTTGAATCTCAGTATAATACTAGTATTAATATGTTGCAGAACTATACAGTCATATAATTCATGCAACAGCTGAAATCAATATCAGAATCGGATCGAATCAAATCTTGTTAATCGTTTCTGAATCTTAAGAATCGGAATCGAATCGATTTGCCCAGCCCTGGTTAAGACGCCTGTAATCAGATGTCAATAAACCAGCTCAGAGATCATAAAATCATCTTAAACGTTGTGCTTTCTCGCACACAGAGAGCAAAGCATCCTTGTACAACATGCCAGTCTTATTTAACGTTTCTGTCAGTATGTTGATGTATGTGTGGAGGGGTGAATGTGTCTAGATATATATATTTATTTTATTTGTTTTTATTTCATTATATTGATTTATTTTTCAGTTATTTTATTTTTATATGATGCGCTGACTGGAGAGCACTTTTAATTTGGTTGTACATAGTGATAATGACAATAAAGATCTATCTATCTATGAAGGTAAATGATGAGAGCTGATATAGTCAGCCAGAATCCAGCGGGTTCCTTGGTTGCAGAGTTTTTGTTGCAGTGATGAAGTGGCACTCACGATTGCAGTTGGAAGTCCAGCATCCACTTTGTCCTGAGAGAGAACAAGCAAAGGTTTTCATTATGACTCAACATCAGCTGCTGCTGTCCGTCCGGTTCTGTGAATGTGTGCGTGTGTGCGTGTGTGCGTGCGTGTGCGCGTCTGTGTGTGTAGCCTTACAGCAGCAGCTACGATCTGTGCAGAGATGCCTTTTAGCAGACTCAGCCTGAGCACCGAGCCGTGGACACCGGTGTTCAGATCCAGCGTCTTCCTCTTCCTTCAGCATGTCACAGCATCACAGAAAACAGACAAAATATTCATTTTACTAAGATGAGACTCATGAACAGATAAACCAACGTGGCTTTTCCCACTAGTACCTACTCGGCCCGACTCGCCTTTGGTCGGAGCAGATTTGGTCATATTTGTTTAAACTGTGTTTTGTGATTAATAAGCAGGTTTTTTTTTATTATTTTGCATTGGATCGATGTAGCAAATAAAATAGTTGGGACCATCCAGCTCCTCACCCATCAGTTATTGTTTCACATGATCAGTTCTGGTAAAAACCGCAGTCAAATCAGCAAAAATGTCAGTTTGCTGGATGAAATATATTAATTCCTGATAAAATAAGTGTGTTAGTGCACAGCTCTGCTCATGTGTGCATGTGAATGAGCATACGTTTGTGTGTACATGAAAGTACAATCTGTATTGAGCGAGGCTTCTTGCTTCAGGAATCCCGGTCTGTGATTGGACGCTGCCTCGGCGTCGCCGCTGTTCATTTGTATAAAGTTGAGATTTTTCAACTTCAAATTGACGCTCTGGATGCCTTCAACGCCTCTCTCAGCGCGAATCAGTGTGAATCCAGGGTTATAGACACTACATAAATAAACTTGAATTAAACTGAATAAGGTCACCACTCTGCCTTACACGTCATGCGATATACTGCCAAACACCTAAATCAGAGTCTGTCTCACACGTGCCGCTTGGAGCTGAGAGAAGATCAAGTTCGGTGGTTTAAGTGACACTGTGCTCTCCATGTTCTGATGGAGCCTGCACTGAGCATGTGTGTGCCTGAAAAGAGCTGAAAAAGAAGAGGAGGAGAAGAGTTCATGCCGTTTCAGGTGTGCCGGGTCTCCGCTGTCAGAGCTGGCGAGGGAGGACGTGTCCCAGGAGTGAGTATCCATGTTGTCTGTGTTCATGACACAGGTGTCCTCCAGAACAAATGCATCCTCTTCATCCTCCACCTGCAGCACAAGCACAAAGAGCAAACACGGGTCAACACATGTGAGGGGGAACAGGGAAAGGTATCACCACCATCATCAACACCTGAGCTGGAAAACCGTCTTTCACACTTTTGCAGTCATTCTGTTTGCAGGCCAGAGCTTCAGGAGCTGCATCCTGACCTGCAGTCCGCCCCCCCCGAATTATTATTATTATATAATTATTCAGAATTAAATAATACCGAATTAAACTATTTTCCTTCCAGTTTACATGGAAATAGTAATTCCGAATTGAGGTTTACATGGAAAACACGTTTGATGGTCTTTCTCCAATTCCTCTACAGGTCTGGGGGTTGGGAAGGTTCTGATTGGATAGGGGGGGACCGGAAGTTACGACTACCGGAAGAAAAACAAACTAAGCCGCTACAACTTTGAAAAGCTCACAATTATTATGAAATATAGACAATTTATGCAATTATTACAAAAAACTTTAATGTTTTCACACCTTTCAACATATTTAAAAGGCAAAAACATGGCACCAGTTATTCTTGTGTCCAACAAAACATTCCTTTTTTGGGCATAAACAAAAAAATACCAAAAGTTGTAATGTAATGATGGAAAAAAAAAAAAAAAAAAAAAAAAAAAAATCAATCTTTAGACATACGAATCAATTTTTAGGAATTAATATGAGAATCGATTTAGAATCGGAAAATAGATTTTTTCAACACAGGCATAATGCATTTCCTTAGAAAATGCAGGCTTGAATGATGTGAAATAAACACCTGATGAACAATCAGCCTGCTGAACCCTTTCTGAAGGCTTGAAAAGGAATTGTTGAATTATGTTGAAAAAGCAAAGAAAACTGCTGAAAACTGCCACAAAATGTAGAGAAAAATGCTCAAAACTGTAACAAAATGTGGTGATGTTATTTGCAATTAGTGCACATGAGTAAGACCTGACGGCGGAACAACATTGTAAAAAGTATACATTTTAGAAAGAGTTGCAGAACAAGTGTCATTCGATGAGAAATGCAGGCGTGAACATAAATATGCTGAATTATGCTGAGCCTGTCCTTTGCAGGTTCTTTTTAAACAATGCATGCATTCCAACAGGATACAGAAGTTTGTTTTTGTCCAAAAAGGCACTTATGGTTGATAAGCAACAGCTGAGTCTTGGGAAAGCTTGAATATCCTTAAAAGTATCAGGTTTTGAGGGAACAAGGATCAAGCACATTGCTGTTCCATTTACAGTCTGAGGGCTCCCCCTGCTGGTCAGTCATGGTGAGATCACACACACTAAAAAGCTGCAGGTGTCTGATAGGAAGAATAAATATATTAAAGATGAACATATTACCCAAATGTATGTATCTATTTCAAAATATCCCTCTGGCACCCCCTACAGAAATGTTTAGGAAAATCACGTCACTTGTAAGGAAATTTGTATGGAATAAGAAACGTCCTCAAGTTCGCCCATCTCTGCTGTATCTTCCATTTGATGCAGGGGGGCTGAGATGTCCAAACTTGTCCAAACCCGACAATTTTTTCTTGTAAAAGTGGGAGGAAAATGCCTCTTTTGATAATAAAGGTTGCAGACCCCTGCACTAGAAGAACACGCGGGGGTGTGAGCGGGGGTTTGAGTTGAAACCTGTAGCCAAATGTTCGGTCAAGCTCAGAATAAAGAGCACAAAATAAATACCTGTTGTGTCCTCAATTAAACTACACTACCTACGCTTTTAGGAACAATATGGAGTCCTGCCCAAAATCAAGCACAAAAGTTACGTAAAAGTAACGAATAATGTAAAAAAGTTACTTCACATGGAGGGTAATAGGGGTGTAACGATACACTAATCTCACCATACGGTACGATACACGATATTGAGGTCACGATAACGATACGATATTATAGCAGTATTTTTTTAACAACCTTGAATTAGGAACATATGACTGGAAAAAATTTCCTTTATTTGAAAGACACATTTGCCCTATTGTTCCAGTTTGTAATGCTTTATAACTGTTTAAGTTTTAAAGAGAAAGCCAGGCCAACCATTTTCCACAAACTGAACTAAAAGTAAATGTCAGGTTTGCATTATGCATCTTCAGTTTCATACAAGTACAAATATTTAGCCACAAACTGAATAGTTTCTCTCATGTATGATTTGACTTTTTTCTTTTCCAGAAATTTAACAACTAAAATTAAATAAATAAATACAAGTAAATAAATACATACAATTTTACATCATAAAAAAGATTGATTCATGCTCACCTTATAAGTGTAAGAGGAGATTTATTTTTGTTAAGAAAGTTATTTTGGTAATCCATTATTTTATAAATATATTCTTTATATTCTGATGTAAATCAGGGACTATAATGACACTAGTCAGTTTATCTGTAGTGATTAGTCTGTTTTAGATTGGGTGGAGTGATACGCCACAGTACGGCACTAGGTGCTGTGTTGATGTTCTAAAATCCTACACTGTTGAGGGACATTAAAGTACACTGGAACTCAGCAGAAGTTGTCCCCGTGTTTATCCTACTCACGACCCCAAAAAGGTTTAATTTAATAAGGTAAGGCTTAACTCTACACCAGCCTTACATCAGTAAAAGTTCTGAGCTCAAAACGGGACTAGTTTCTTCTGAGCGTAGTCAGATTTTGGTCCGCGGGTCGAGGCGCGGTCGTCACGCGTGGTCGGACACGCGTTACATGTCAACACAATAGATTAATATTAATAACCCAATATCGCGATACAGTTTGTCACCTCCACGACACGTTTCGTGACGTTTTTGTATCGCGAAATTTCGTGGCACGATATATTGTTACACCCCTAGAGGGTAACTACATAAACTAACAATTACTTTTAAAAGAATTAACAAGCAAACACTACTTTTACAAGTAGGTTGCGACTGATTGTTTTCATGGATGTGAGAGTTGGTACCTGACTGAGGATGCTTTCCAGGGTGGGAGGGGTGTCCACCTGAGGAATGTCAAACTCCTTATCATCGATCTGAGAACAGAAGCGGAAAAAAAGAGAGGATTGATGAGAATGCAGCTGGTTTCTGCTGGTTCATGTTACTTTGCAGGACAGAAAGATTATTCAGACTGGAGATAACCCACAGTGTTCATCTGTGTTCAACAGGGTAACCATTCCACAGAGGAGGAGGACTACAGTCTCAACTGTCAAACGCTGACAATACAGTTGTGAATCAGACATATATACGTAGACGCCGCATCGAGTGTTCTTGCCCGCTGCTGCGATACGTCAACGTCGCCGCCATATTGGATGTTCAAGACTGTGCTGTAAACTAATACAAGTGAATGGACTTATTTTCATAAAGCGCCTTTCTACAAAGAAATGTACGTTTTACGTCTCATTTATTCATTCACACACGCACTAATATACTTGGGAAACAGTTAGGCACCAAATATAATATGTTTAATTTTCTCAGATGGCAAAAATAAGAACTTTATTAATTCCACATAGGAGTAATTCATGTTGTATCAGCTATAGAGAACAAGGTAGTGCTGAAAAACAATATATATCCCCCCTCACAAAAATAAGAAAAAATCGAGAAACATATTTTCTCATCAACAAAACATATTTTACATTTTTCAAGTAACAAAATAACAAATTTGAACCATTTTTCAGATGATAAAATAACATTTGAACCATTTTTCAGATAAAATGACTGAAAAAAATATGAAAATTTGTTCAAATATGTTTTTTCGTTACTTGGAAAATTTTCAAATATGTTTATGTAAAATAGGCTGAAGTATCCCTGTTTGCAGTCAGCTCTAGAGGCTCCAGAACAGTCCCCAGACCACAGCCAGCCTTGCTTTTTGATCAGTTCAAGTTTGTTGGTAAAGTCACTGATGTTGCTGACAGATAACTATAGAGGAGATTGAACTCTGCACACCAGACTTGTGGAGGACGTACGGCAAAGAAGAAGTACAGTTTGCCCTGTTCCTTCTTGTGGACGGTCTCTAGTCCAGTCTGGTGTCCAGGTGAACACCAAGGTATTTATACTCCTCCAGCACCTCCACTTCTGTTCCAGGCCCGTCCCAGGCCCGTCCCAGGCTGCACACACAGCACAGAGAAGGAGCTTTTTGGTCTAGTTCCTGCACTCTGGTGTGTTCTTGTGGCAGTTTCTCCACATAAGAGGAAAAACCCCAAAACTCCCACCGCTGAACCCAGACTCGCTCTGCATTATGGGAATCCTGCTGCTAGCAGAAAACACCGGTACCCCCGGTACCACCGACACCCCCGGTACCACCGACACCCCCGGTACCACCCACACCCCCGGTACCACCGACACCCCCGGTACCACCCACACCCCCGGTACCACCGACAAGACCGGTACCCCTAACCAGTTTAAAAACAAATATAAAAACATGATTTTCACAAGGTACAAAGAGGAAGGGATTTAACGGCCTTTAGGGGCCTGATATAACACTATTGGGTGATGGGTAGATTTATTTATATTTATGTGCAGAAATGGGCAGCTTATTATATGTGCATGTATGCAGGTGTATGTGTGTGTATATATATATATATATATATATATACACATACACATATAAATATATAATATATATAAATATGTATATGGGCATGTGTGTACAAATATATAAAATACTCAACTATGTCTATGTATGTATAGGTAACTGTGTGAGTATAATTATTGTAGTATAGTTATTATAAATACGTGTTAATAAATGATTAGTGAATGGGGGTAGGATTAAATAAGTTTACACTTCTTCCTACTCCTTTTTTGCACATGTAATTAAGATATTAAGTGTTAAAGGATGAAATTCTTTGGGGTTTTTTGTTTGTTTTGTTTTATTATCTTCTCTTTAATTGTTGTCTTTTACATGTACAAAATAAATCAAATCAAATCAAATAAAAAACCCTGGCATCCCCGACAGCAGTCAGCAGGTCAGCAGGACCGCTGGTCCAGCAACCTGCACCAGAAAGTCCAGACTGAACCCCACCTGCGTCATGTCAAAGGGCTGATTTATGGTTCCGCGTTACACCAACGCAGAGCCTACGCCGTAATGTACGCGACTACGCGTACCTTACGGCGTGGGCTACGGCATTGATTTAACGCAGAACCATAATTCATGCTTAACTGGACAGACAGTTATTGTGCAGGTGCGTGCGGTTTCTGCGTCGACACGCTGCGTGAACCCAGGACTTGTCCTACCGAGTCCATGTCCATCACGTTAAGCTGAGCAGAGGCACCCAGGAGTGTCCCCGCGTCCGGAGACCGAGACATGTCCATCTGGTCCTCCCTGGTCCTCCCGGTCTGGCTCTTCTTCGCTCTTCTTCGCTTCGGCTGCGCTTCTTCTTTGGTGGTTGGCGGACCGGAAGTCCTGAAGAGCGGCTCGATAGCGCCACTAAGTGGAGGTGGAGACAGATGGGCTTTCTCAACAAACATCCACTATTCAGCAATTTAGTGACTTTTTATTAGGACCCTAAATAATCATATGAACTTTAGAATATTGTGATAAACCAACCCCAACCCCGTAACATTTGTACAGACTCACATCCGGCACTTTAAAAACCCCATATTTTACATTTCTGTTTATATTGTACATTTCTGTTCATACATTTTATCTGTCATCTGTCATCCTACGTCACTTTTTGTAAAGACTCATATCCGGCACTTTAAAACCTCATATTGTACATTTCTGTTTATTTCTGTTTATACATTTTATTTTATTCTATCTCTTATTTTATCTCTATATATTTGTTTGTTTTTATATTTTTATTTTTATTCTATTGCACCAATTACCACAACAAATTCCATGTGTGTGTTAACAAACTTGGCAATAAACCCCTTTCTGATTCTGATTCTGATTCTGATTCTAAAGTTCTTTATTTTCTGTAATGCAATTAAAAAAACAAAAATGTCATACATTCTGGATTCATTGCAAATCAACTGAAATATTGCAAGCCTTTTATTATTTTAATATTGCTGATTATGGTTTACAGTTTAAGATTAAGATTCCCAGAATATTCCAATTTTTTTAGATAGGATATTTGAGTTTTCTTAAGCTGTAAGCCATGATCAGCAATATTAAAATAATAAAAGGCTTGCAATATTTCAGTTGATTTGTAATGAATCCAGAATGTATGACATTTTTGTTTTTGTAATTGCATTACAGAAAATCACAATATTCTAATTTTCTGAGACAGTTCTGTATGGTAAATACTCAATCTTTCCTTCGAAATGCCATACTAAACAGTATATGCTCAAAAAGTATACTTTAGTTCGGCACACTTTTGAGTAAATATCATTAGTAAGCATTAATTGGGACTTACTACTCAGAGCCACACGGCACTTCATGCTGTTGGGAGGGGGAGTTGTTACCATGGTAACAACTCCTGTCGCAGCAGCAGTAGCAGTTGTTACCATGGTAACAGCAGCACTAGCAGCACCACTCCACTCTTTCCAGTTTATCCTGGCCCAAACAAGATGACATTATATAATATTATTATATACAAATATACAAATATTATATAATAATATTATTATACTTAATATTATACTTATGACATATACATATCTGCGCAATCGAACACCGCTGCATTGCATTGTGGGAAGTTTCTGCTTAGCTAGTGTCCATCAATCCACACTAATACATTTCTCCGTTATGAGTATGGATAGAGCATACTATTGTGTACATACTAATGTTTCGGACGCACTAAAAAATCTCACATACTGTTTTTGTTACTCATTAGGGTAGAAGGATGGTATTTCTGACGCAGCTACAGTCTTTTGTACACCTGACGCTCAACGTCACCAACAAGAGCTGTGATCACTTCCATTCTGCTGCAGTCAACACCCATGTTTTCTGTTGCTGAACAGAATGCAATACACCCGTGTGCTGTTTCACAGGGTTGTCATGTTCACATTAAAGTCTGATGCAAACACTAGTTATGAATGCCAACCATCAAATCCAATCTTTACCAAATCAAAATTATATCAACATTGGAATGTGTAGCTGGCCATGTAAATGTGGGGTTTGGTATTAATGCTAAAAGCAGCATCCACACCTATTGAGATCTAGTTTCTCTTTATTTATTGGAAAATACACTCACTGGCCACTTTATTAGGTACATCTTGCCAGTACTGGGTTGGACCCCCTTTTGACCTCAGAACTGCCTTAACCCTTCGTGGCATAGATGCAACAAGGTCCTGGAAACTTTCCTCAGAGAGTTTAGTCCATATTGACATGATGTTGCTGCAGATTTGTCGGCTGCACATCCATGATGCTAGTCTCCCGTTCCACCACATCCCAAAGGTTCTCTACTGGACTGAGATCTGGTGACTGTGGAGAACATTTGTGGACAGTGAACTCATTGTCATGTTCCAGAAACCAGTCTGAGATGATTGTTTATGACGTGTTATCCTGCTGGAAGTAGCATCATAAGATGGTCCTGTGGTCATAAAGGGATGGACATGGTCAGCAACAATACTCAGGTCGGCTGTGGCATTGACACGATGGGCAGTTGGTACTAATGGGCCAAAATGTGCCAGGTATATCTTAAATAAGACCTAGAAACAGGCATTGTGGCATAGAATTATCAAATTGGTTTAATTCAGCGTATGAATTGTTACAGATTACTTTTGTAATACTGTATTTGACCCGGTCTTTGTACGTTTTGACCGTATAAAAACGTAATTCTTGCCATTTTAAGAATGAGATGAACCTGCTGTACTCTACTGCCCTTACTTTGTAACAACTTGTACTTTTTATTATTTTACCTCTTTTCTTATCATTTTATTTGTTATTTAAGAGTACCTGTTAAATTAAATACTTTTTCAAAACCGCGCAAAGTTATGGATAAGCCCTGAATGCAGGCATTGTGACATAAAATTGTCAAATTGGTTTAATTCACCGCACAAATCGGCAGATTACTCACAGATTACTTTTGTAATACTGTATTTGACCCGGTCTTTGTACGGTATGTTTTGACCGTATAGAAACGTAATTCTTGCCATTGTAAGAATGAGATGAACCTGCTGTACTCTACTGCCCTTACTTTTTAACAACTTGTGCTTTTTATTATTTTACCTCTTTTCTTATCATTGTATTTGTTATTTACTGTTTAATTATGTCTTGCCGCTTTTGATGTTGATGTAAAGCACTTTGAATTACCTTGTGTTGAATTGTGCTGTACAAATAAACTTGCCTTGCCTTAAATCATCCGAATCAGAATCACGTTTATTTGGTCAGGTCAGGTCAGACAAGACATGGAATTTGATTTGGTTGTTATCGCTCACTCTACAGTAAATAGGTAAAAGACAATGACAGCTCTTATTAACATATATACAATTTTTAAAAGGTGAAAGGTGCAGCAGTATGAAGTAGATATGATAATATATATCATAATTTCAGTGTCGAATGAAATTTGAGATATGTTGGTTGAACGTTATTTATTGTATTTATTGTAGATCCCCATTAGTCACTCCCTCAGCAGCGACTATTCTTCCTGAGGTCAATTTAAAAATGACAATGGATTTAAAAAATACACACAAAAACAATTAAGGAACAAATATAATATACAGGACTGTCTCAGAAAATTAGAATATTGTGATTTTCTGTAATGCAATTACAAAAACAAAAATGTCATACATTCTGGATTCATTACAAATCAACTGAAATATTGCAAGCCTTTTATTATTTTAATATTGCTGATCATGGTTTACAGCTTAAGAAAACTCAAATATCCTATCTCAAAAAAATACAATATTCTGGGAATCTTAATCTTAAACTGTAAGCCATAATCAGCAATATTAAAATAATAAAAGGCTTGCAATATTTCAGTTGATTTGTAATGAATCCAGAATGTATGACATTTTTTTTTTTTTTTTTTAAATTGCATTACAGAAAATAAAGAACTTTATCACAATATTCTAATTTTCTGAGACAGTCCTGTATTATCCTACATGACAAAGAATGATAAATTAAAATATTATGATGATTATGATGTGTTATGACCACTGGGGATGTGAGGGGCCGCCAGTGGCGCACAAAAGGAATGTGGATCAGAGTGAGGAAGGAAAGGAGACAAGGAAGCATGCTCGGGGTTTAGGACGCGGCCCCTGTATTCCTCCAGTCGTTCTCCTCCATGCTCAGTAAACACAAGCATGGAGGCTCTTCTCCGGACATAGCGTCGAGCAGCGGGGGATGCCGACGCCGCAGCGCCTCTGCTCTGCAGCCGAACGAGGAGGGAGACGTGGGAGACTGGCCGTTTCCCCCTTTTTTCGCTGATTTTCCGGGGAAAGCGAGGCGGCAGCGGCGGGGGGAAAGCGGGACGGCTGCCCTGGCTGCAAAACCATGAAGCGGCACAATGGCCTGGTCTCTCCTCTGGGGAGCAACAACTCCGCGCCCCCGCCCCACCAGCGCGCCGCCACGGCGGGGTCCCGCGGGCCGGCCCTGCCGCCGCCCGCCGCGGGCAGCCCGCGGGCCGCCCCGGTGGTGAAGAGCGAGCTGACCTGCCGCTGGACGGACCGCTGGTCCAAGCGGCCGCCGCTCGGCCCCGCGGCCAGCGTGTGCGAGCAAACTTTCAGCTCCATGCACGAGCTGGTGGACCACGTGACCAGCACACACGTGGCCGGGGGGCTGGAGAGCCTGAGTCACGTCTGTCTGTGGGACGAGTGTCTGCGCGGGGGGAAGGCGTTCAAAGCCAAATACAAGCTCATCAACCACATCCGCGTGCACACGGGCGAGAAGCCCTTCTCCTGCGCGTTCCCGAGCTGCGGGAAGATGTTCGCGCGCTCCGAGAACCTCAAGATCCACACGCGCACGCACACAGGTATGTTGGTTGGTGTGAGGGTTGGTGTGGTTGTGATGTTGCAGAAAAGCAGCTCCTGGTCCAAACAGACACCCAGCACCGCGGTACAGGGCCCCGTTCCACCCCGCTGCGATGCTCCCTCGTCCCTGGACGAGGACCCATGCAGGACAACCAGGGAACCAGGGGCGGATCTGGGATGGCAGGAGATCCGGGGGGGGGGGGGGTTGATGCTCAGGTGGTGTACATGTGATCAAAAAGAAAAGCACTGGACAACAGGACAACTTATACATTCAGACCCTTTTACTATAGAAATGTTACAATAGTCAACAGCTGCTTGAACTGGTTTCTACGGTGGCCGAGACCCGCCATTGCTGAAAATAAAAGTAACACTGCAAACAGAATCAAACGCTGCTGGTGCATCAGCAAAAATAGTCCCCGGTAATTCACTTCCGTTTTGGCTTTTTTATTTGCGTTGTTTTTTTTAATTTGCAGCAGCGTTTGTTTTTATTTGCAGCATTTCTTTTATTTGCATCAGCGTTTGTTTTTATTTGCAGCCTTTATTTTATTTGCAAAGCGTTTATTTTATTTGCAGCAGCATTTCTTTTTATTTGCAGCGTTTCTTTAATTTGCAGCTGCGTTTGTTTTTATTTGCAGCATTTATTTTATTTGCAGCAGCGTTTATTTTATTTGCAGCAGCGTTTATTTTTATTTGCAGCGTTTCTTTAATTTGCAGCAGCGTTTTTTTCTGTTTGCAGCGTTACTTTTATTTTCAGCAATGGCGGGTCTCGGCCACCGTAGGTTTCTTTCGTCAGAAAAAGTCCAACAAAGTTTTTCCCGTCTGGTGCCCTTTTCCCACTCATTTGGACTTCCAGTAGCTACAGCTCGGTTTGCAAAAGCTCCATGCAGGACAACCAGGGGCGGATCTAGGATGGCAGGAGATCCGGGGTGGGGGTTGATGCTCAGGTGGTGTAAATGGGAACAAAAAGAAAAGCACTGGACAACAGCACAACTTATAAATTCAGAGCCTTTTACCATAGAAATGTTCAAAGTAGAAAACTTTTAGCACAGCGGATATGCAGAAAGATGCGTCGGAGGAGGAAAGCTGCAGCCAATTTAAAAAGAAAACTCCCGCACACCTTCTTCTCACCAGACTAGTGTTTTATTGGGCCAACGTTTCGGTCATTGACTACGTTTACATGCAGTCAAAATTCAGGTTATTGATAATATTCCAGTTACTGAAACATTCGGAATATTCCGTTTACATGGTAATTAATCATTTGGGATATCTGAATCAAACCAGCGACGCACGGAGAACATCATGACGCAATTCCCGTCATTTCCGCTTCTTCTTCCTGTATCCAAATCCAAAACAAATGCTGCTTCGCGCAACTTTTCGCTCACCTTCTTGTAAATCTTCTATCCCGGTACTTTCTACCGTCTACAAATGCAGAAATGTTCATATCCTTCATTACATTTATGAAGTGATTAGTCTCCTCCTGGTCTTGGTTTCTCCGTGTTTAGAAGAACTTCCTGGACTCAAAAGACCAGGATTCCTTGTGAACAGAGCATGCGCAGAAAACAAATTCATGTTCCGTTTGATGGGGATATTCCGTTAGGCGTTTACATGACCCAATATTCAGGTTTTAAAAGGAGTAACCCAGGGACGAGTGTCTGCGCGGGGGGAAGGCGATCAAAGCCAAATACAAGCTCATCAACCACATCCGCGTGCACACGGGCGAGAAGCCCTTCTCCTGCGCGTTCCCGAGCTGCGGAAAGATGTTCGCGCGCTCCGAGAACCTCAAGATCCGCACGCACACAGGTATGTTGGTTGGTGTGGTTGTGATGTTGCAGAAAAGCTGCGATCTGTGATGCTCCCCCATCTAGGATGGAAGGAGATCGGGGGGGGGGGGCGTTGATGCTCAGGGGGTGTAAATGTGAATAAAAAGAAAAGCAAACTAACGCCGCTGCAAATAAAATAAACACTTAGCAAATAAACGCTGCAAACAAAAAGAAACGCCACTGCAAATAAAAGAAACGCGGAAAATATAAAGAAACGCTGCAAATAAAATAAAAAAACGACGCAAATAAAATAAAACGATGCAAATAAAAAAACCACAACGGAAGTGAATTACCGGGGACTATTTTTGCCGATCTTATTTCTTATTCCTCGCTCTTCTTATTTCTTCCTTTTCACTTACATCCTCTTCGTCTTCTTCTCCTCTCACGTAAAAAACACCGGTGCATAAAAAGGAAAACGTCTGTAGTTATGCATTTATTCAATACCAAAGTTTAATACAATGTACAAAGAAAGTGCATTTGTATAAACCTCACTGTCTGCTAGGCTGTAAATGTAAACACTGTACAGCTGGACAAATTAAAGGGCATGAACAATCGTGCGGTGACAACCGTGTAAATCCATTATGTGTGTTGTAATAAAATATTGACATTTGCCGTCAGTTTATCAATTATTTATTGCGACAGAGAGCGCAACAATATATTGCAATATAGTTTTTTTCCCCCCGCCACTACCCAGCACCGTGTTACAGGGGCCGGTTCCATCCCGCTGCGCTGCTCCCTTGTCCCTGGACGAGCAGCCAGGCTGCTCCTCGGGACCCATGCAAGGCACACCAACACAAACCAGAGGTTTTACTTCACACTCAGGTTCCGTTTATACGTAGCAAAAACGGTGGTGTTTTCATGCGTTGTGGCCGTTCATTTACACGAAAATGAAGCTCAAACTCACCAAAAACGATAATTTCTGAAAACTCCGGCCAAAGTGGAGATTTGCAAAAACTAGGTCGTCACGTTTGCTTGTAAACAGAGGGAAACGGACATTAAAGCCTGAATTATGGCTCTGCGTAACACCAACGCAGAGCCTACGGCGTCGCTGTGACGCCGACGCCGTGACGCCGTCGTGAAC
Organism: Cololabis saira; assembly: GCF_033807715.1. NCBI lineage: Eukaryota > Metazoa > Chordata > Actinopteri > Beloniformes > Belonidae > Cololabis > Cololabis saira. Next base: position 39,740,382 of record NC_084603.1, read on the forward strand.
CCTTCGGACTTCTCCGTCACTCCATTTCTCCGCGGTGCAAAACCTCCCCAGAGCACTAGTTGATACTTTTGTTTAGCTTCCGACTTTTCCAGTCACAGTGAATCAAAGAGATAAGGACAACTGTTGTGCAAAAAACCAAAACAACCCCCAAAAAAAAAAAAAAATCACACACACATGAAGAAAAGAGCGCTGAAAGTTCACGACTGCTTCACGAACCGGAACCGGAAATGCGTTGCTACCAAGCGAACCAATCCCAGCCCTCTCGGTCTGTGTTGGGTCTGCGTCGCCTCGACGCGTAGTTGCATTTTTTGGGAGGTGCACGCACGGCTACGGCGTAGGCTACGGAGAGAATCCCGCGTAGCCGCGTACCCTACGGAGTAGGTTTAACGCAGAACCAGAATTCAGCCTTTAGGCTTCAGAACGTCACATTATGCGACAGAAACGTCACCAGCGTCGTGTGCGACCTGTGTTTACAATTTGTTTGGCCACTGTGATCATGATTTCCAGGATTCTGATTGGTTAGCATGACTTTATCTTCTCGCTACACTGCCCTCTGTAGGTTTGGCTGCTCATAGAACCCTTAATGACGTATTTATGCGAGTTCATGTAAATGAAGAGATTTTGAAAACGATCTGATGTAAATTATGCAATTATGCCATTTTTGTAAGGTAAACGTGGCCTTAGAAGGAGTGAGGCCACGTTTCCACATAGCATTACAAAAAGGGATATTTCTCCCTCTACGTTTTGAAAAAAAAACCATCATTTCCAGGAACCTGCATAAATATCTGTTAAGGTGCTATGAGCAGCCAAACCTACAGGGGGCAGTGTAACGAGAAGATAAAGTAATGCTAGCCAATCAGAATCCTGGAAAAAAACATCAACAAATGACACAAGTAACTTCCAGTTACTTCCAAGATGAACGAGAGTCTTTGGTTTGCAGTGACAGAGAAGTGGAGTTACTTTTAAGTGTGACTTTAGAATATAAAACAAGTAAAATACAAGAAAATATTGACGGTGGCCAAACAAATTGTAAACACAGGTCGCACTCATGACACTGGTGACGTTTCTGTCTCATAATGTGACGTTGTGAAGCCTAAATGTCCGTTTCTCTCTGTTTACAAGCAAACGTGAAGACGGAGTTTTTGCAAATCTCCACTTTGGCCAGAGTTTTCAGAAATGATCGTTTTTGGTGACTTTGAGCTTCGTTTTCGTGTAAACGAACGGCCAAAACGCAGCCACGTGTAAACGGGGCCTAAGTTCACAGATACTTCACTACTTCCTTGTTTCCTTTAGGACCCACCGGTCTGAACCGTCCAGGACTTATACAGGACACGTCACCACAAAGCAGCTGTTCTTGGAAGGAAGAGGTTAAACTTTATTTCTTCACATGTGAGAAGCACGTATACAGTTAAAGTCAAAATTATCAGCCCCCTTCATGAAATCAAGCAGAGCCACTAACCTATTCTCAAAAAGGACCACAAGAAAAGGTTTTTGTAGTTTATTTGGTGTTAAAGAACGTGACAATTCTTCCGTCCTTGCATCATCATCATCCCCTTATCCAGGTTCAGGGGGCAGGGAGGCCAAGACCTCCCCCTCCTCTGGCTGACAATCATTTGCATCCACAGTGGAATGAACTGATTGCAAAAATCCCTGTACAATGTGCAATTACAATTTTAAAAAAAATAAATAAATAAATATATCAAAAGGAAAATAAGGTACAATAAGAAAAATAAAAACCTTTAAATCAGGGTTCTCCAACCCTGGTCCTGGAGAGCACCTATCCAGCATGTTTTAGATCTTTCCCTGCTTCAGCACACCATGATACAAGGAGCTGTGTCAGCAACAGAACTGTCCGGACCTTGATGACAAGTTAATGATGCCTGACCATTGATTAGAATCAGGTGTGTTCATGCAAGGAGACATCTAAAACATGCTGGATAGGTCTCTCCAGGACCGGAGTTGGAAACCCCTGCTTTAAATATACATGGATATGGATAAAGCTGAAAATATACGTTGCATACTTATTAGCACATCTGTGAGAAATAGCAGCAGTCTGGGGGGGAGTATGAATACGTGATGTTCAGTGTGTGAATGAGGTGTGTGTATGTGGGGATGGAGGATTCAGACTTCAGTGACCTGATGACCTGGGGGAGGAAGCTCTGTTTTTACAGGAACAGTGGTTTGCTGGAGGGCCACCACACTTTTGTCGCTTTTATACTAGTACCTACTCAGCGCCACTCGACTCGTCACACCTCTTCTCCACTCGCCTTGTCCTCGTTTGTTTCTAGACACCCAGATTGGAGTGAAGCTGTATTTGTAAGACGTATTTGATTGTGTGATCTAAACGGAGAAGACAACAACACTAAAGATGTAGAACCTGGAGGAGATGATAGATGTGCTGCTGGGTCTGTGGCTTGTGTTCAATATCAAGTTAAAAAATGAGAGTGAGAGAAACTTCAAGCGGCGATGCTTTTTTTTTTGGTTTGTTTGTGTCGGCTGCTGAAAAGTCCGTTGGTAGCTACGAGCAGCTATGAAGAGACAGAGCTCCTGGTAGATCTGGTCGTTCCTTATCTCCGTCTAGATCCCTTTTTAATTCTCTCCTCAGACACCAGGTTTATGAACATCTGACCCTCAGAGTTGGATCACCAAACAGATGTTTGCGCTGCCATTGCCTGTTGAATAAAATCGCCACGAGCCGCTCTTGCGCTGACTCCCGCTTCCTGATTCAAACGTCTGAATCCAACCCACCGACCAATCGGTGGCCTGTAGTGTGATGATGTCAGATACAGCCGACTCAGCCGCTTAGAACCTCGGCAGAATAGATACAGAAAAGTATCTACTCGGCACGCCTCCACCCGCCTCGACCTGTAGTGTAAAAGTGCAAAACGGGGGCGTGACGATTATAGTCGCGCTGAGTAGGTACTAGTGTAAAAGCACAATTTGTTGCCACGGCGGTGGGTGTCCTTGGCACTGCACCGTCTGGTGTACATGTCCTGCATGGTGTGCAGCGGTGTCCTGGTGGTCCGTTCAGCGCAGCGGGTCGCTGTGCAGAACTCTCCTGTGCTGTACAGTTGCTGTAGCAGGCGGTGCTGCTCCTGGTGAGCACAGACTCTACAGCTGTGGTTTTCTCTGCAGCACTGTGGAGATCTTCCATCTCCTCAGCCATCTGAGGTAGTACAGATTAGGGCTGAACGATTTATCGTTTTCTGACCGAAATTGCGATTTCAGACAACGCGATCATGTGATCGCCAAAGCTGCGGTTTTTCGTAGTGCTCCTGACTGACCCAGGATCTGTTGTGTCAATAAGCGCAGCCTACGCCGTAGGCTCTGCGTTGGTGTAACGCGGAACCATAAATCAGCCTTCAGAAGCGGCATGCTGCACGTGGACAGGTCACGCTAACCAATCAGTATAAATCCAATCCTGCTCCACCTGCTCCTTGATTTCTGAAATGGCTTCAGCTGGACCAGAAGCGGAGTTATATTATATATATAAAGTGTATCGCGATATTGGGTTATTAATATGAATCTATTGTGTTGACTAGAAACGCACATCCGACCGCGACCGCACCTCGACCAGCGGACCAAAATCTTACTCCGCTCAGAAGAAACTGGTCCCGTTTTGAGCTCTGAACTTTTACTTATGTACGGCTGGTGTAGAGTTAAGCCTTACCTTATTAAATTAAACCTTTTTGAGGTGGTGAGTAGGATAAATACGGGGACAACTTCTGCTGAGTTCCAGTGTACTTTAATGTCCCTCAACAGTGTAGGATTTTAGAACATCAACACAACACCTAGTGCTGTATCACTCCGCCCAATCTAAAACATATTAACAACTAGATAAACTGACTAGTGTCATTATAGTCCCTGATTTACATCAGAATATAAAGAATATATTTATAAAATAATGAACCCTGAATTACCAAAATAACCTTCTTAACAAAAATAAATCTCCTCTTACACTTATAAGGTGAGGTGGGGGGGGCGGGCAGGCACTCTGATGGCACTTTTCCACTAGTAACTTAACCATAACAATCGGCACCCAGATCAGAAGTAGGAGGTTGGAGTGAAGCTGCTGTGACGTATTTGATTGTGTGATCTAAACGGAGAAGACAACAACACTAAAGATGTAGAACATGGAGGAGATGATAGATGTGCTGCTGGATCTGTGGCTTGTGTTTGATATCAAGTTAAAAAATGAGAGTGAGAGAAACTTCAAGCAGCAACACTTTTTTTTTTTTGGTTTGTTTGTCTCGGCGCTGCTGAAAAGTCCGTTGGTAGCTACGAGCAGCTATGAGACAGGGTTGATTGTGGACTGCTTGAAGCAGGCAGGGACAATGGAGGGAGCCAAGAACAAGTTGAAACTAGAGGCGAACACAGGGTCCAGCTGCTCTGCACATGACTTCAGTGCATGCCCGGGGATGCCATCAGGGCCAGCAGCTTTCCTGTTATTCCCACGTCTCAGAGCTCTCCTCGCATGGTGCTCTGAGATGGACAGCAGACGGTTTCACCGGAGTTGGATTTGGGAAACCGCTTGGTGATGCAGACGGTCACGGGACGCACAGCGCAGCAGATCGGGGAGAGAGCGCAGAGAAAAGGGCTGATGCGGTGGAGTACCCTCACCGTCTGATATGATGAGATCCTCCAAGAAAATAACCCAGATGCCAGACAGACGACAAGCGCAGCCGCTCAACAGTTAGATGGTTATCTGTCAGAAGTCCCCATCCCCAGGAGGAAAACCCTCTCGCCAGTTGAACATATCAGAGCCGGGCCGGGGGGCGGGGCATATGACCGGGGGCGGGGCTTATCAGGACCTCTACGACCTGGAGCCTCTTGTCAGGCTGCAGAAATACCCGTCTCATTATCATAGCCTACTAGGGTTGCACGGTATACCGGTACCAGTATAGTACCGCGGTACTAGAGTTTTGAAAACGGTACTATACCAGCATTTAAAAACAAACGGTACTTTTATATATTTTTTCTATGCAAACGAATTGGTAAATTGGAGCCTGTCTCTTTAAGCACAACGAGCTCAGCGAGTGTGACGTAGTTGCAGAAGCAGAGCCGCCTCCCCCTCCCACTCGCATGCGGAGGAGGAGAGAGAAACGAGAAGTCGCGTGTTAGACAGACAGAGCGAGTTGAAATAAAGTTGAAATAAATAGAGATGGCAGCTGAAGAAAAGCCCGTACTTGTGGACAAAATGGGGGCCCGAAGTACGGTGTGGAAATATTTCGGGTTCAAACCGAGCGATAAGGGCGAGCCGCTGAACCCAGATGCACCGCAGTGCGAGCGGTGCTACAACGTGTGTCTCGCAAAAGGAGGCAACACTTCAAACTTGTCCAAACGTTTAAAGGACAACCACACTGACTTGTTCCGCGACTTCAGTCAAGAACGACAGCTGATAACTTTGTTCACCAGTTCTCTGCACTGTCATGTCAATTAAAGAAGTACAGAGCCTCTCCCAGCCCGTAGTAAACCTACAGTAGCCTATACAGAGAGTTAAAACAGGTCCATGGTTATTAAATGCAATTTTTAAAATATTTAAAAAAATTCCACAGACTAGAATATAACTTTAATATATTTTTTTATATTTTAATATTATTTAATGTTTCATATATATTATAAACCATTAAGGCAATGAATTATATTAATGAATTAATATTATATATTGAAACACACTTTTGTAAAACATTCCATTAGCCTACAATATCTAATCCTATCCTAAAGGACTGTCTCAGAAAATTAGAATATTGTGATGAAGTTCTTTATTTTCTGTAATGCAATTAAAAAAACAAAAATGGCATACATTCTGGATTAATTACAAATCCACTGAAATATTGCAAGCCTTTTATTATTTTAATATTGATGATTATGGCTTACAGTTTAAGATTAAGATTCCCAGAATATTCTATTTTTTTGAGATAGGATATTTGAGTTTTCTTAAGCTGTAATTGCATTACAGAAAATCACAATATTCTAATTTTCTGAGACAGTCCTGTTATGCCCATTTAATGTTTCATGTGGCCTATAGTTTCAAAACACAAACCTTTTGAACAATGCGAACAAGTAAAATAAAGCAATGACATTCAAATTAAAATGACCATGTTAATTAAAATACTGTACCCCCTCCCTCCCCCAATTACAGAAGTCTAGTGCTCCTGGCTCAGAGAGGGTGACACCACCAACTCAGAAGCAGGAGTTTTTGCTGCTACAGTATTTTATTTAACATGGTGACTTTAATTTGAATGGCATTGCTTTATTTTACTTGTTCACACTGTTCTAAAGGTTTGAACATTTTAATATCCCATGCCAATTATTTATTTTATTCATTGTTGTTATTGTTCCCAAAGTCTGCTTTAAAATAAAGGAAAATATTGACATTTGAGAGTGTTCCACCTTTTTACAAAAAGTATCGAAAAGTATCGAAAAGTATCGAAATACATATTGGTATCGGTATCGAAACAGAAATTTGGTATCGTGACAACCCTATAGCCTACACATGCCCAACAACAGGACTTACAAGCATAACCACATGAAAGAGCAGAACATTAGAGCCTATTAGAGATTGTGAAAGATAATTCTCAATTTTATTTTTCAAAAATTGGCAAAATAAATGAAAAACTGCGAAGAACCATTGTTTGTTATTATTCGATATTCGGCCAAGTGTTTATTATTATTATTTTCGGTTTCGGCCACAAATTTTCATTTCGGTGCATCACTAATTGAATGCCTTTTATTGTTATTATACAATGTACAATACAATTGCAGAGCTTCTCCTGTGTTCAGTGCAAAACAATTAAAGTAAAAATAAGTAAGTAAAAAGTGCAGATATGCAAAATAATAATATAAGAATAAAAAGTATGATGTCTTTAAAAATGTATGGTAACTGTACAGATTTCCCTCAGTCTGTTCGTCCTTGCTTTTAAGGGTGCTTTCAGACCTGTGGCCCGTTTGGTTTGTTCCGATTCAGGGGCTAAATCCATACAGTTGTTTCGTTTGTGGGGTTTGTGTTCACAAGGCAACCGTCTGTAGCGGTTCAAAGCTGTTAACAAATGCCACGCGCGTAACTGTTCTCTCATTGGTCAGAAATGAACGCAGAAGGAGTTTCCTCTTCCGTACCCCGGGAAAAACAACAACTTTGGAGCATCAGCGAGTGTGGCTAGTTTGTTTCTATGTTTTTCTGTGTGCTGTGTGGATTCTGTTCTCACTGCAAACGAACCGCTCCAGGTCTGGAATGGAAGTGAGCCGAGACCACCTCTCCTAGGAGATCTCAGCTCGCTTGTTTTGTCCCGCATTCGAGAGCGATTGCTGTACCAAACATGTACCAAACCAACCGATCTTTAGGGGGAAACGCTCCCTGTTTTGGAACAACTGCTCCAAACGGGACAGGTTTGAAAGCTTCTGTAGCGCCTGCCAGACTGCAACAGCTCAAATAACTGAGAAGATTATTTCTTATCGTAAATAAAACAGATTTTTTTTTTTTTATTCATTTTATTTTTATCCCTTCAATTTGTTTTCAGAATGCACTTCGAAAAACAAATTGAAATTAGTTTTTCTATAAAATCAGGTTTTTCTTATTATCCATAGAACAGTCTGAAATAGTCTGATTACCAACAACATCAATTATTAGGCGTCATTAGTTTTGTGCAGGGAAAGAAAATGAGCTAGAACTCCCACTCGTCTTGGATGTGGTCAGAAATGGCCACCTCCTGTGGTGCCCCGTACTACAAGCTGCCACATGAGACACACAGTCGAAGAGCCGGACAGACTGGGCTCTGTTGGTCAGGTAGTCAATGGTCCATGCAGTCAGCTGCTCGTCCACTCCAGCTCCCGCCAGTTTCCCTCTCAGTAATGCAGACTGGATGGTGTTGAAAGCACTGGAGATGTCAAAAAAACCATGGTAGCTTTTGTTACTCTGGTCCCAGCTCTCTGCAGGTCATTCACTAGGTCCCCGTGTGGTTCTGGGATCTTTACTCACCGTTCTTGATCATTTTTACCCCACGGGGTGAGATCTTGGAGCCCCAGATGGAGGGAGATTATCAGTGTCTTGTATGTCTTCCATTTTCTAATAATTGCTCCCACAGTTGATTTCTTCACCAAGCTGTTACCTATTGCAGATTCAGTCTTCCCAGCTGGTGCAGGTCAGAGTCCTGGTCCTGGTGCAGGTCTACAATTTAGTTTCTCACGTCCTTTGACAGCTCTTTGGTCTTGGCCATAGTGGAGTTTGGAGTGTGACTGTTTGAGGTTGTGGACAGGTGTCTTTTATACTGATAACCAGTTAAAACAGGTGTCTTTTATACTGATAACCAGTTAAAACAGCTGCATTAATACAGGTAACGAGTGGAGGACAGAGAAGACTCTTAAAGAAGAAGTTACAGGTCTGTGAAAGACAGAAATCTTGCTTGTTTGTAGGTGACCAAATACTTATTTTATTCATTCAGTAAAAATCCTACAATGTGATTTCCTGGCTTATTTCCCCCCATTCTGTCTCATAGTTGAAGTGAACCTATGATGAAAATTAAAAGGGCTCTCTCATCTTTTTAAGTGGGAGAACTTGAACAATTGTGCACAATGGTGGAACCAGCAAATCACAATGGCAGCCGTGGCTCCGTTAGGACACTGCTGATGCAGGATCAGGAGGGAGACAGTCTTCAGGGACTACACACACCTTGAATATCTTTTTTAATTTTTTTTTTTTTTATTGCATCATTACTTTTTTGTACAATGACCAAAAAATCACAAATGTCCCACATGGAAAGAAATGGCCATCTCCTTTTTGACTTTTGAAAATGCTATACAAACACTACATTTTGAAAATATTTGCAACTTTCATACCTTCGGTCCTACAGGCATCAGTCCTGATCATAAAGATCCGAGCAATCCAATGTAATTGGTCATCATATTTTTACAATCTATACATACAAACGTCGCGGAGCACAGTTAAATATAGTGTTGGTGTTTCACGTCGTCACTTTTCAGGATCGGTAAGACCAAAGCAACAGAGAATTATCCAAATGGCGTGGATTTAATGTATTTACAACCATCACCTTGCGCTGCTGCTCTCTGCCTAGACTGGAACAAAATTCAATTAAATTCAATTTTATTTATATAGCGTCTATTACAACAGAAGTTGTCTCTAAGATCTTTCCAGCGACCAGAACATAAACCCCCGAGCAATTATTACATAAACATAAGATAAACAATGGCAAGTAAAAAAACTCCCCTTTAGGAGGGAAGAAACCTGGATCATAAGGGGGACCCTCCTGCTGAAGACCAGCTGGACAGAGCAGGAAAAGACATAAAAGACAGAGAGAAGGAAGAACAGAAAAAGGAGAGACACAGACACAATGGATAACTGGTGCACTACAAGAATCCAGACACAAAAACCAGCTGTGAGAATTCCACTGAAAATTATAACAAAAAATTCAAAGATAAATCACTCTGGAGGCTTTTTTCTTTATAACTTTTTTTTCTGGTGGATTTAACCATTTACATTTACATTTTTCTTTTTGTAGCATCCTTCAGAGTAATAAAAAAAGTTGCTAATTCCTAATCAATCTCTTTCTCTTGTTAACCAATATTCATACGTACATAAGCTGGGAGTCAAAGCAATAATTCATCAACTCCTTATCTGTTCGTTTGAAAATCCCATTTTGAGATAAATATTTCCCCTACGTATATACTTTTCCTGGCAAAAGAAAAAAAAAGTATTCATTCCTCTAGTTCTAGTTTGTATTTTTACTTTTTTTTTTAAATACGTTTTTATTGGCTCAATATAAAAAAAATAATAAGGTCCACTTCCATCAGTTTTGTTGTTGTATACTTTATGGTAGTATTTCCTGAACTGAGGTTACACTCTGATCCCTAGTGGAGGGATCATGGTACATGGTATCATGTGTACAGGGAACCGAGACATGCTCACACCAGCAACTGTCCAGTTGCTCAGTTAGTGGTCACTGTAGTCCTAGGGATGGAGCCATATTGGACCGAAAAAACAAAAAACAAATATGTCTGGAGCCGCAATAAATGAAAATTCTTGTATAAGCCTTAGAATGAAGGCAACACATGCTGTATCTATCAATATAATTTATATTAGCCTACTATCAAAATGACTAAGTTGGCTACAAATACATAAGAGTTCACTACCTGCATAAAAGCGCAGTCTGCTCAATATCCATCACATCACACGACTCAACACAATAATTGAGTAGCTGGTGCTGAATTTATGTCCTTGATTTGCTGATCGGTGATGTTGCTGCTATTTTAATGACTCTTTCCTTCACTGTCTCAGCAGAGAGAGTCTGTATCATCTTGGTTTGGTTTTTGAAGTCTGCAAACGGTTTTCCACGCTTTATTATCTCCCCGGTTGCAACGAAACTTGCAGCAGTAGTGGAGTTTGGGGATACAATCCACTTCTTAAATCTATTTTTGCGCTCCTCTAATTTCTCCAGAAGAAATGCAATCGCACTTTTTCTCTCACTCCCAACTGGGAACTCGGCTGCAAAATGTAGCATCATGCTTTCCCTGGAAATGTCTTTCCACATTACTCTTTTTGTTTTTGGACAACTCATCAACCGTTGAAGTATGTTCTCAGAGTTTTACATGTTTGATCATTTTGAGAAGTAGGGCACATGAATAATTATGGTAAGTGCTCCCTTTCACAACAGGGTGGCGCTATGTGCATAGGGGGGGCAACTCTGATCACACAGAAAATCTGAGGTCTCTCAGACAATGCAAAATGTAATACAAAGCATGTTTCTTGCTGCCAACAGGTGGCGCCAAAACATTTGCTGAATAGTACACTGCTGGTGTGTTCATAGTTGGACTGCAAACATATGCACCAAATTTGGGCCAGATTAAATAATGTATTGCTTAGTTATGCCCCTGCTGATTGCATACAGCAAAAAAAAAAAAAATCATCAAAAATCAACTGTTCTTTGAAAAAGTATGAGAAAAAAAAACATGAGTCACTCTGAGATGTAGAGCTATATTTCCAAAGTTTGGCATCACTGACTGAAATATAACGTGTAATAAAAAAAATATGTTTAGTGTCCAAAATTTAAAATAGTCACTGTACGCTTTTAGCGTTTAATAAGCTCAGCACCAATAGTGTTTGCGGTGAGTTTGACGTTAATCGGACAAAGTATGGCAGAAATATGCCCATCGGTTATGATTTCATATTTTCAAAAACATAGTAATGAAGTTCTTATTAGACCTGATGTTGCAGTGAATGAAAATGTAGCTTTTGTGAAAGGGATCTGATCCTTGAATCTCTGCACCTCATCGTTAGATCAGACTTTTGCGCTGCCGTTGCTTGTTGAATAAAATGAACTGTCAGAGTCACATCCTGACTCAGACGTCTGACTCCAACCCCCCGACCAATCGGTGGCCTGTAGTGTGATGATGTCAGATACAGCCGACTCAGCAGCTTAGAACCTCTGCAGAGTAGCGTAAAACACCACTAAAGGCCCGGGTGTTTATTTGCTTAAACCGCTCAAATCAACAGGCATTTATTTGGGACCTGCCTTTTATTAATTGTGTCACATCATCCAAAAACGGGTGGATGAACGATGAGCTGACAGCAGACTGGCTGCAACTAACGACTGTTTTAATAGTCGACTGGTCACCGACTATTGAAACGATTAGTCGACTAATCGGATAATTAGTATTTTTTTCTTAAATTTAGTATGAGGTTGCTTTAATTATGTGGCAAATCATAATAAACACAAGAAAGATGGGTACTTCTTATTCAACTTCTTCGGACTGCATGCATTTAATTTAAAATACTTTTATCAGGCACAGTCAGGCATAACGTTAAAGCTCTCTTTTAAAGCCAAAATACGCTTAATATCTTATCAAGGCGAGTCCTTTTCGTTCAACTGTCCGACGTGCTTTCTCTTCAAATGCTCGTGCATTACCGACGTGCTCACGTGATAAGGAAGGTCTGCTTTGCAAACCTTGCAAGTCATCTTGTTATTCGCCGTATCGAGGCTAAAAGGCTTCCAAACTTTAGAAGTTTTGTTACATGCAGCTGCTGTACAGGACGCCGTCATTTTTGTTTACCCGCTACCGCTCAGCAGAGACACTATCGTGCATGGCGACTCTGGGCAGAGATTGTATTGAAGTGAGACGCCTCACTCCATTGGAAAAACACGTCTGGCGACAATTGTCGACAATGGAATTAATTGTTGACAATTTTAATTATCGATTTTTGTCGACAACAAGAGTGGTTTTATTTATTTTTTTCTCACTCTTACTGTCAATGCCGAATTCCCTGGCCGCTGCTTCTCCACTATTTTGCTCTGCACATTTCTTGTGAGAAGCAATGATGCTGTCCATGGTGCTGAATGCCGACCTCTCTCTTTTGATGCACAAGCCGCTCAACTTCGTAACACGTCATCAGTGACGCCCCTCTAAAATTAAATAAATAGTCACACACACTTTTCGATTCCGATTCTTAAGATTCAGAATCAAGATTTGATTTGATTCCGATATTGATTTGGGTTAGTTTTATTAAAACTGTTTTTTGAGCTGTTGCATGAATTATTTGACTGTGTAGTTATGCAACATATTAATACTAGTATTATATTGAGATTCAACAGCAAGTATTGCAGCTAATGATGCTGTAAGGACCAATCAGCTCCCAGAATGCTGATAGAACGGCTTTTAGAAACATCGTGTGGGTCAGAATTATCAAAACAGATCCAGGGCAGCAAACGGAGGACGAAATAAAATCGTTTTTATTTTTTTCCCACATTGTTTAAATTGAAGAATTTGGTTTTTAGCATTTTATGCAAATGTAACCCCAAGACAGTATACAAGACTGTCTCAGAAAATTAGAATATTGTGATTAAGTTCTTTTATTTTCTGTAATGCAATTTAAAAAAAAAAACTAAAATGTCATACATTCTGGATTCATTACAAATCAACTGAAATATTGCAAGCCTTTTATTATTTTAATATTGCTGATTATGGTTTACAGTTTAAGATTAAGATTCCCAGAATATTCTAATTTTTTGAGATAGGATATTTGAGTTTTCTTAAGCTGTAAGCCATGATCAGCAATATTAAAATAATAAAAGGCTTGCAATATTTCAGTTGATTTGTAATGAATCCAGAATGTATGAAATTTTTGCATTACAGAAAATAAAGGACTTTATCACAATATTCAAATTTTCTGAGACAGTCCTGTATAAAGTAATGAAATATAGACAATTTATGCAATTATAACTAAAAAATGCAATGTTTATTGTTAATTATTATGTTAATTTAAAGGCAAAAACATGGCACGAGTTATTCTTGTGTCCAACAAAACATTTATTTTTTGTTCGTAAACAAAAAAATACCAAAATTTTTAATGTAATGATTCAAAAAAATCTTTAAACATACAAATCCATTTTTAGGAATTAATATGAGAATCGATTTTTTTTTTTCCAACACAGGCCTACTTACCTAGTCATTTTAGAACTAACATTATGTGACTTTTTCCTAATTAAAGGAGACCTATCTTGGCATTTAATGTATATTTTAAACAGGCCTTGAATGTCTTAAAAACAATTTAAAGCTTGTTTTTTCTACATAAAACAGAAATTCAGACTGTGGGCCATGTCTCTAGTTTTATCGCTTCTTACCTCATTATCTGTGAGTGATTCTGAGGGGAGGGGAGGCTATGATAATGAGGCTCTGCGCTGATTGGCTGCCTGAATGACGTGTAGCAGGGGAGGAGACAAAGCCTCGCTCTGGGCTGAAGAGCAGCGGCTGCGTAGACAAAGCGTGTCCCATGCGAGCGAGTTTCGGCGGAAAAAAAAAATCAATTCCATTGCTTTATTTTTTTTGTATTGGACTGTCCTAACTGGCCGCGAGTTTAACAGTTTCAGTGTGGACAGAGAGAGTTTAAGGGTTTCAGTGTGGACAGAGAGAGTTTAAGGGTTTCAGTGTGGACAGAGAGAGTTTAACAGTTTCAGTGTGGACAGAGAGAGTTTAACAGTTTCAGTGTGGACAGAGAGAGTTTAACTGTTTCAGTGTGGACAGAGAGAGTTTAACGGTTTCAGTGTGGACAGAGAGAGTTTAACGGTTTCAGTGTGGACAGAGAGAGTTTAAGAGTTTCAGTGTGGACAGAGAGAGTTTAACGGTTTCAGTGTGGACAGAGAGAGTTTAACGGTTTCAGTGTGGACAGAGAGAGTTTAACGGTTTCAGTGTGGACAGAGAGAGTTTAACGGTTTCAGTGTGGACAGAGAGAGTTTAACGGTTTCAGTGTGGACAGAGAGAGTTTAACGGTTTCAGTGTGGACAGAGAGAGTTTAACGGTTTCAGTGTGGACAGAGAGAGTTTAACGGTTTCAGTGTGGACAGAGAGAGTTTAACGGTTTCAGTGTGGACAGAGAGAGTTTAACGGTTTCAGTGTGGACAGAGAGAGTTTAACGGTTTCAGTGTGGACAGAGAGAGTTTAACGGTTTCAGTGTGGACAGAGAGAGTTTAACGGTTTCAGTGTGGACAGAGAGAGTTTAACGGTTTCATTGTGGACAGAGAGAGTTTAACGGTTTCAGTGTGGACAGAGAGAGTTTAACGGTTTCAGTGTGGACAGAGAGAGTTTAACGGTTTCAGTGTGGACAGAGAGCGTCCGATGTCACGCAGCTCGACGCGATAGTCGGACGCTCTCATTCAGTTACACGGTGTAAACGGATCTTAAGCCTGATTTACGGTTCTGCGTTAAATCGACGCGTACCCTACACCGTAGGCTCTGCGTTGGTGAAACGTGGAACCATAAATCAACCCTTAGTTCCCTGAAGAGGGAACGGGTCACCTCGTCTTCACACTAATTCACACAGGAAGATTTAATTGAATTCTAAACAGGTACAACACAGTTATTTACTCCGATTCCTCATCATTTCATTTCTTATGTTACAAGACAAATGAATCATGTTAACTGTAAATAAATCACAACACTGAATGTTCACAAATGAAAACTTTATTGTTAAAAAAATAAAACATAAGTTGTATATAAATAACATGTATGCACTATTAGTGGGTCAAGGAAGGACCGTGCGTCTTCTGAAGGCCATATTGTTACCTGGCGCAGTATTCTACTGCATGTCCAACTCCCAGCAGAGATAGGAACGGAGGAAGATGCCTCACTCTGTTGAAACCAGCGCATGGTAACAAAAGGGGATGAAAGCTATTGTACATATGTGCAATTCTCAGCAGAGATAGGAAGGGAGGAGATGCCTCAGGCTTTTTTTTTTTTCTTTTGCCGACAATAGTCGACAATTAATTTCGCCAGCAACTATTTTTATTATCTATTTTTGTCGACAGCATTGTCTAATTGTTGCCGACGAGTTCACATGTTACGATACTATTTTAGAAATGCATTTAGTGGACTTTCTTTTTTTCATTGCTGGTAATGATGAGTATGATATTTTTCTGTTTCAGGTGAGAAACCATTCCAGTGTGAATTCTGCGAGCGCCGCTTCGCCAACAGCAGTGACCGTAAAAAGCACTCGCAGGTTCACACTGCCTCCAAACCCTACGACTGCAAGGCCCTGGGCTGCACCAAGTCCTACACCCACCCCAGCTCCCTCCGCAAACACATGAAGATCCACGTCAAGTCGTCCCCTTCCTCCGAGCCTCAGGACATGTACACCTTCATCCCTCACCATCAGCAGGCCGACCCGGCCGCCCTCGAACCTCTGGACCTTAAAACAAACCACTTCTCCTCATCCCTCCCCAACAAAAATGCTCACTTCCCTCTCCTGTCCAGTCACGAATTCGACATCAGCTCAGACAGCCAGGCGGACCACAAGGTGCTGCTGCGGAGCTCGTCTCCGTCGGTGATGCCTCTGGACCTGTCTCTGTCCGGCCTGAAGAGCCAGCTGAGCCAGAAGCAGCAGGGCAGCCGGACCCCGAGACGGAGCCAGCGGTGCGTCAACCCCGCCTTAACCCAGCTGTCCAACATCAAGGAGTGGTACGTTTGTACCAGGACTACAGTCCCACACTTCCCCCTGCTCCACCCAGACCACATCAAATCAGAGTGCAGCAACGACGACGAGTACATCACGTAACCAGGGGGAGCCGCTCTTATCTGGACACGCAGAACCCAGTCAGGCCCGGACCAGGAGTTTGATGCTTCAGCAGGGGTCGGACTAGTGAAGGACATCACCAGACGCAAGCATATCTACTGTTTCACTACAGGAAATCCATTACAACACTATCTAAAACTTTGCCAGAAAGGGAGTCCGTCAACACAGGCAGTTTCTACAGGAAACACCTGATCCAGACTAACACGTGGACCAAAGAACAGTGAGGTGCTTTTGGTCTAAAACAATGTGAACAGGGTGTTTGAAGACAATGATGTCACAAAGTCACAGATTGTTTAAGGGCTCTACTGAGCTGGAGCATTTTTAAAGGGCTAAATCAAATCACGGGCAGAATATCAGGTCCAAAAACATCAGTCACATGATCAGAACCACTGGCTCATATTTAAAAACAATAGGTCCCAAACATCATGTTCAATATACAGGACTGTCTCAGAAAATTATAATATTGTGATAAAGTTCTTTATTTTCTGTAATGCAATTTAAAAAAACAAAAATGTCATACATTCTGGATTCATTACAAATCAACTGAAATATTGCAAGCCTTTTATTATTTTAATATTGCTGATTATGGTTTACAGTTTAAGATTAAGATTCCCAGAATATTCTAATTTTTTGAGTTTTCTTAAGCTGTAAACCATGATCAGCAATATTAAAATAATAAAAGGCTTGCAATATTTCAGTTGATTTGTAATGAATCCAGAATGTATGACATTTTTGTAATTGCATTACAGAAAATCTATATACAATCTACAATATTCTAATTTTCTGAGACAGTCCTGTAGAACATCAGGTCCAAAACATCAGTGACATGGTCAGAATATTTGGTTTAAAACATCAGACTCACATTGAGAGCCATCAGTCCAAAACGTTAGCCACACAATCTTAATAAACAGTCCAATACATTCATACACTCATTCATCCATGCCCCTTCAATGATTTTCCCTTTTCGATTTTTCCATGTGCCAGAAATGTTTTAAAAGTGAATACTGTTACATTTAGGTTACTTGTCTGAAATATGTTACATTTTTTCCAAACCTAAGACTGCACCTACACGACAGTGAGTATTTAGAACATCTACATTCGTCATCCATGTGATATTACAAACAGTTGTTGCATAATTTAATTTTCTGTACTCATTCACTCGCTCTGCAGTTTCCTTCTACATCCACTCTCTTTTCCTTTGCTGCAACAGCCATGCTGCATTTTTGTCTGAAGATGTGCTCAAATGATGTACACAGTATGTATATGTGTAGGTCAGCTGCTCCCTTTCCTACGTGTTGCCATGGCGAATCACGGTAACGCTTTTTATAGTCACGATAACTTAGAGTTAACATACTCAAGAGTTGACTGAACCATCTCTGAACGGCTTTCCCGAAACCCAAAACTCAGAGTTTCTTAAATTAGAGTTTGTTGAGCCTCCTTTGTGAAACAGACCCCAGAACGACGGGTCCAAAAAATCAGGGACATGATCAGAAAAACAGATTCAGAACAGATATGTTGACTGTTGTGGCTGGGCCAGGGCTCAGTTTGGTTTCAACAGACTGATTTGTTTGATTAGATTAATTTAAATCTGTGAGCAGGTTTTTGTTAGAAGAAAACTTATGCAACGTCCACATTAGTGTGTTTTCATTTTGAACTGTGAAGCTTTGTCACTATTGTGCCAGGTCGCAACACTTATCTGGTAAGTTAAGACTTAAAAATGAACATTTTTGATCCACCCTTTTCAATTTAGAAATGCAGCAGTTTGTGGTCTAATGTCAATTCACAAAAGTGAAAGTCAAAAGCCGCAACAATGCTTGCAACAATTCACTGCTCCTCCAGCTCAACATGTACAGGACTGTGTCAGAAAATTAGAATATTGTGATTTTCTGTAATGCAATTAAAAAAACCTAAAATGTCATACATTCTGGATTCATTACAAATCAACTGAAATATTGCAAGCCTTTTATTATTTTAATATTGCTTATCATGGTTTACAGCTTAAGAAAACTCAAATATCCTATCTCAAAACATTAGAATATTCTGGGAATCTTAATCTTAAGCTGTAAACCATAATCAGCAATATTAAAATAATAAAAGGCTTGCAATATTTCAGTTGATTTGTAATGAATCCAGAATGTATGACATTTTTGTTTTTTTAATTGCATTACAGAAAATAAAGAACGTTATCACAATATTCTAATTTTCTGAGACAGTCCTGTATCTTTCCTTTATTTGCCAAGCCTGAATCACATAACCATAATAAAGATATTTCAGACGAGCCTTAATGATTTCACGGTGGTGTGGACAAGGATCTAGTTTGGTACAGACTCTGAACACGAGTGTAGACGTTTCCTGAGGTCTCAAGTAACAAATCATTGGTAATAACCTGTCGAGTGTTCATGCGATACTCCCATCATATGTATTTTAACTGAATCTGTTTTTGAGTTCTGTTTGCATCCCATTTATATTTGTTAACTCCTCAACTGTCCCAAAATTAGCCCACATGACTGTCTGTGGAAAGCTGCCATTAGAAATAAATGGATGGGTTGATAATATGGTTGTTATTATTATTATATTTGAAGTGTCAACCTGTTGAAGCTGCTTTAGAAATTACACTAATTCACCTCCCAGAGAGCTTTTCATGTTGGTGACACCAAGAGATGGTGATGTTTTTTTGTTTTTTAAGAGACTGCAGTTCATAGCTGGTGGAGATGTCTACAAAGACTTCATGAAGTTATTATTCAGTTTTCCTTTGAACTGGTAGACTTAAGATATTCCAGCTGTGTTTTTTTTAATTGACTCATTTGGTCTGTCATTCACAAAGCTCTTTACTGTGTCTACATAACTGGTGTCAGTTAAGAAGGTGGTGACTGAATTGTGAGATAAAGTTAGATCATGTGACCTCGGTGGTGCCATTCTGTATTTGATGATCTGCCTTATGAAACACGAGCCCTCTGATTAAACTGCAATTATTGTGTATAAGAGATATACAGAAAAATGAATTAAAAGTGTCAATGTATTGCTGTTAATTAACTTTTGTTTGTTTTATTTTTAAATGTTACTTTCATTTACTTTAATTGCTTCCTGGAAACAGTTCTTCATGACGAGCGTCACTGAAAACGGATGGAAGTGTGGAAGTGTTTCATAAACGACTTCTGTCTGCCATAAAACCCCATGACTGACATTTTAAAATACCTATAAAACTGAGACTTGAGTGACAAGGGACACAGTTGAATATGTGCTCACGATTATCTTTGTTATTCATATTCTGACCTGAAGCACACCATTGTGAAATAAAACATACTCCAACGTTTAAGTCCCACGTTTCAGCTTTAATTTTGGAGAGATGTCCCAGTTTTAAACCACAGTGCTAATACACTACGTATAAAGGTAAGAGGATGCTGATTTGCATATTTTCATTCTTTTTACCCTTTTATGAACTGTTGAAAACAAAAGACCAACGTGTGGAAAATTGGGCAGCGCATGTTATTGGCTGGTCATCATCCAGGATGTAATGGAAGAAGAATTTAGCACCTCTCTATAAATGTATTTTAGCCACAAGGTTACCGCAACAGTAAGAGTGAAATAATATAACAGTCAAGAATTAAGACAATGGTTTGACTTGAAATATACAGGACTGTCTCAGAAAATTAGAATATTGTGATAAAGTTCTCTATTTTCTGTAATCCAATTTTTAAAAAAAATAAAAAAATAAAAAAATCATACATTCTGGATTCATTACAAATCAACGGAAATATTGCAAGCCTTTTATTATTTTAATATTGCTGATTATGGCTTACAGTTTAAGATTCCCAGAATATTCTAATTTTTTTTAATTTGAGTTTTCTTAAGCTGTAAGCCATGATCAGCAATATTAAAATAATAAAAGGCTTGCAATATTTCAGTTGATTTGTAATGAATCCAGAATGTATGACATTTTTGTTTTTGTAATTGCATTACAGAAAATCACAATATTCTAATTTTCTGAGACAGTCCTGTAAATGTATTTTAGCCACAAGGTTACCGCAACAGTAAGAGTGAAATAACATAACAGTCAAGAATTAAGACAATGGTTTGTATATTTTAAGACACTGATGAAGAAAAATCCAGAGTCCCCATGCCAGCTGGGTGCTTTGTAGACAGAATAACATGCAGTTCTCAAAACAGGTTTGCAGCTGTGTAAGACGGCTAAACCCAACTACATAGACACAATATTGGCATGACCTGAGTGTACTCACAAGAACTCACCAAGGAAATGACTCCTTTTACATCCCACCGGTGTAGTTCCCTTTCATCAGATACCGGCTGACAACATTCATCCCTGAATAGGAGAGTTATTTGTGGCAAGTGGATGGACAGCGCAAAAAATGTAATATTGGTCTTCAAAAAAAAAGTTAGGTGAATATTCCATAAAAGTTACTTGTTTAAAATGAATCCCACTCATTTAAGTATCACATTTCAATGTTACTCCTGTTTTCCCTGTTTCTTCATTAATCAGCAGTAATAAGGATGTATTTGAGGTTCAGACAAAGGTTTGTACACAACTGACAACGTTTAGGTGCAGTCAGCAGAACTGGCACATTTTGCATAAATGTGGTGACTTGAGATTTGTTTATGTCAAAGCAGTAAATGTGTTTGTTCTCTATATAAAGATTTGGATGCTCATCCCATCAACAGCCCATTTACTTGCTTTATTTCACAATTTTTCTCCTTTTTTCTGCAACTCTACCATTTTCTACCCTCATACTTTTGTCGAAATCTAAATGTTTTAATGTTTTCTTTTTCTTTTTGATTTGTGTCTTTCTTTCACAAGGAGCAAGCTAATTATACTGTGACTAACTTGGCTGCAGTGTTGCACAACTTAACCAGTGCATTTGTAGTTTAACCAGCAGCTGTCCAGATAGCTCACCTGTTCCATCGGACACCCTGTGTTCTGGTGAACGGGTTGTACGTCTGCCCTCAAAATCATAAAACCAAACAAAGGGCACGATATTTAACGGGGAAAAAAGCTTTCTGGAAACAGGGATTCTGGTACATGCACTGCAAAAACTCAAAATCTTAACAAGAATATTTGTCTTATTTCTAGTTAAAATGTCTAATTTTTAGTCCAAAAAAATCTCACTTAAAACAAGAGTCATTACCAGAAAAAACCTGTTTCAAGTAAATTTTCACTTGAAATAAGTAGAAAAATCTGCCTGTGGAACAAGATTTATCTTCTCATTACAAGCAAAAAAAATCTTGTTCCACTGGCAGATTTTTCTACTTATAAGTGAAAATCTATTTGAAACAGGTGAAAATTGTTGTTTTTTCCTTATGAGTCTTGTTTTAAGTGTAATGAGAATTTTTTTGACTAAAAATGAGACATTTTAACTAGAAATAAGACAAATATTCTTGTTAAGATTTTGAGTTTTTGCAGTGTCAGTGCAGTTGCATGAAATCACTTGTTGAATGTATGAAACTAATTTTACATCCAAGAAAAAAAACATTTATTTAGAGTGTTTCCACTGCCCTGCGTGGTATTTCCCTGCTCCCATAAACCTGGCTCAAATTAAAGGGTCACTGTCAAACTAATGCCAAACTTGATCCCAAGCAAAAGATGTGATCCATTCCTTCATCCTTCAAACACTGTGTTGGCACACGGAAACACATAAAACATGCAATAGTACGATGAACAAATAATGCATATTTATTTTGTTGCGTCTTTAATCTGTTTAGTTTTCTGCCTTTAATTCAGAGGCAGCGTCCAGCGAGAGCCTAAATGAAGACAAATATGAAGCTAAATGAGTGTGTAGGCTTCGATACATGTCTCTTTGTGTAAAAGAAGGGAGTTTTGTTAAAATGTATTGGGTTTAAGCATCATGATGGATAAAAGACCCCTGGGATCTTTTGAGGACACAGGCATTGAGTCGAGGCAAAAAAATGGTTTTCAGGTTTAGCCACAGGAGCTACCAACAAAAGCTGTGAGCATTACAAGGCGGGTTTAACTTTAAACTTTATTTGACTGAAAGCACTTTGGTCAACCTTTGTAGTTATGTACTATACATCTAAACTTTGCTTTGACTCAAATCTAAACAGAGCTTCATTTATCTCACAGGTCGGTTGTTGTTAGAATCCGACTTAAGCTGTGTTAAAGTAAAAAAAAGAGTGATAAAAGTTTAAGTTTGTTGTAATGTCTGTCACTATTATGTACATTTTTATTTATCAGAGTACCTGTAGATGTTGAAGCAATAGAAAGCCCAGTGTGGTCACCAAGTAATTCTTATGTTTGTTTGTGTGTTTGTTTTATTTTTTTAATAATACCATTAACAGTTTTTTATATATTAAAGAAAATCACAGAATAAATAAATAAATAAAATCAATATGTGGTGTAATTCTTCTACTCTGATTATTTATTAAAAATAAACAATCCAGAGAACCTTGGGTTGACCGGCAGAGGTATGGATGTGTGAAAACATCCCACACTTGAGGAATGAGATCAAATAAGGCCCAGAACTATGGAATATTATGACTATTACGAGTATTAGGGCCAAACTAAGACAAAAAAAATGAGACGAGAATAAAGTCATAATGTTGCGAGAATAAAGTTGTAGTATTACGAGAATAAAGTCGTAATTTATGAGAACTCTAACAGGAAGAGCTTCTTCCCTCTGTGTTAAAATGAGGAATATTGAGCATCTTGTGAAGTTATATTTTGGTATCGGTTTCACAAATAAGGAAATACTTAAACTTTTGGCACATCAGCATCGAATTATTATCAGTATCAGTTAAAACGATTGTGCAAATGACTGCGTCTATTTGGAAGAAGGAACCACACAGACTTGGAAGAAATTGCGTATTTTGTGGAAGAGGAAAATCTTTATGATCATCCTCATTGTTTCCTGAGAAACAACAAAACCTGGCAGGCAGATTTAACCACCGATATCCTTGCAGTCGACCATTAATATACTATAGTATACTATACTATACTATACCAGACAGCTCCTCTTACACAAAAGACGTGTGCTCTTCCTGTTAGAGTTATCATAATATTACAACTTTATTCTCGTAATATTACGACTTTATTCTCATATAAAGCGCTTTAAGAGACAGGGTGTACGAGCTGGACGTGAATGGAGTTTAGAAGGTTGTTAGGGAGCAGTGAGAACATGAGGGATTATTACGGGACACTGCTTGTCTTTCTTAAAGAGACAGGGCTAGACAATAGGATATAGATGTGATTATCTTACTTATTTTTCTTTCTTTTCTTCCCCTATCATTTTCCTTTGAGTTAGACTGTAACCTGATGTATTACCAATCCTGATGTTACACATCTGGTCCAGTAGGGGGCGGTATAACCTAATAACATGGCTGCGATTCGCCAATAAACTTAGAGAAGAAACAGAAACCGATTTTCTGCCTGAACTGTCATTATTCCCTTATTATTCTCTTATTATTCCCCTTCCATTAATATAATTTTGATACTGGGTAAGTACCATATTCATTGTGCCAAATGGAGAAATTGTAAACCCTTTCCGGGGTTTTATTAACGATTTTAAGATTTTTTTCCACATGTCTCAAAAGAGTAGAAAACAAAAATGCAAGTAAAATAGGTTTAGACATTGCTCGTTATTTGTTATTCTAATTTAATAATTCCTCTCCTTTTCTATGCTCCATTATGTGAATTTAAATGCTTAATTTATTTTGTTATTCATATGCACCTTTTAATTCTTAGAGCGCTTTGTTTTTTATTTGTATTCCTCACAAGAATCCCGTTTTTTATTTTCCTTTCATATTGTATTTAAATTGTCCATTATACTAAATGGAAACGCAAATAAAAAAGTCACAACGGAAGTGAATTACCGGGGACTATTTTTGCTGATGCACCGGTGTTTTTACGTGAGAGGAGAAGAAGAAGACGAAGAGGACGTAAGTGAAAAGGAAGAAATAAGAAGAGCGAGGAATAAGAAGAACAACGAACGAGAAAATAAGTGAAAAGGTTAGTGTTCAACGTCGCTACGTGTAATTTTTAATGTGCAACACCGGTGCATCGGCAAAAATAGTCCCCGGCAATTCACTTCCGTTGTGGCTTTTTATTTGCGTAGTTTTTTATTTTATTTGCAGCGGGGTTTCTTTATATTTGCAGCGTTTCTTTTATTTGCAGCGGCGTTTCTTTTTGTTTGCAGCGTTAGTTTTATTTTTCAATTTTCAGCCACCGTAATTATCCTCTTTGAGAGTTGTATATTTTCAATAAAGTTTTGTTTAAAAAAAGAACGTGTAATTCCCCCTCCAGGCCGGCAGGTGGCAGCACGTTCCCTGTGCTGCTGGAGCGGCTCTACAGCCCTGAGGGAGAGCGTCCTGTCTGTTCTGCAGCCTCGTCTGGTCTCCAGCAGCAGCAGAGCAGCATGTGCCAGGTGGACGAGGACTACCGGGAGGAGCTGGGGCGACCAGCCGGGCCCAGGTAAGACCAACCCCGGGACGACAGAGATGAGACCCGGCGGACCGAGGAGGCCGCCCGGAGCCGAGCCGAGACTCCAGAGCAGAGGTTTATAAAGTACTGGAAAAAAGTAACCAAGTAAAAGTAGAAATACCATAACTGAAAAAGACTTTGGTAAAAGTTAACATCACCCATAAGAAAATGACTTGAGTAAAAGTCTTAAAGTAGCTCACATTGATTGATTGATTTGTTTATTTCGAACACATAAGGGAAAAATATAAAATGTAAAAACAAATTCAAAACATACAGAAAAAAAAGCAACAACAACAAAAACATAATACAAACAGGGAAAAAAAAGGAGCAGGTAGAAGTAAAACTTATTTAACCCTGCCCTTTTGTTACCTCTATTATAAATTAAACATAAATATTAATAATAAATAGCTGCTAATTTACACTATTAGGCTACAGATTTTCCCATTGGTTGAGCCTTTGCACCTAACCAGCTAACAAACAATCTTTCCTTAACATAACTCCTCAAAGAACCATCAAAGAACTTCCCAGGACTTCCTTTCTGTACCATTTTTTTTTAATTGATTTATATTTATACATTGCTTCAACCCATCACCCAACCCATTCCATAGATCCACTCCAACAACGGAGATACACATGCTTTTCCTCACATCTTCCTTTCATCAACACATTGTTTTTTTACATTAAATTTTCCTCTAAAATTATAACCCCCTCCCTGTCACAAAACATTTTCTGTAAATTGCCTGGAAGTGAATCAGTTCTCACTTTGAATATGATTTGTAGAGTTTTTAGTTTGACAATGTCCCAGAATTTCAACACATGCAACTTTAAAAACAGTGTGTTTGTGTGATCCTTATAACCCACATTGTGACATTAAATCTACTTAAGTATCAAAACTATCTTATACTCAAAATTATACTCAAGTATCAAAAGTAAAAGTACAAGTATTTTATAGTACGCATGAAAAGAAGCAACGCAGCCAAAAATTATCCTTCCCTTGTTTTTTTTATTTCACTTTCAGGTGCATGAAATGTGGTATAGAATACAACACCAAAAATAAACTGTCTTTCTTGCAAAATATAATTTTTTAATATATATATATATATATATATATATGAATTGAAATATATATGTATATTATTTTAATTTGTAACGAGGTGGCAAATGTCAAAGTAACAAAGTAAAAGTATATTTTTTTAACTTTTAAATGTAGTGAAGTAAAAGTCCTGATTTAAAAAAAAAAAAAAAAAAAAAAAACGCAAGTAAAGTACAAATCCTCAAAAAAACTACTTTAGTGTAACGAAGTACATCTACTTCGTTACTATACACCTCTGCTCCAAAGAGAGACTCATCGCTTACTCGCAGCTCAACACGATGTAAACTCATTTAAGAAAACTATTAAAGTTTGGATTTGACAGCAGTAATATTACAAAAAGTTCTGGGAGATCCCGTTGATGTGGTTCTGGGATCTTTACTCACCGTTCTTGATCATTTTTACCCCACGGGGTGAGATCTTGGAGCCCCAGATGGAGGGAGATTATCAGTGTCTTGTATGTCTTCCATTTTCTAATAATTGCTCCCACAGTTGATTTCTTCACACCAAGCTGCTACCTGTTGCAGATTCAGTCTTCCCAGTCTGGTGCAGGTCTACAGTTAGGTTTCTCACAACCTTTGACAGCTCTTTGGTTTTGGCCATAGTGGAATTTGGAGTGTGACTGTTTGAGGTTGTGGACAGGTGTCTTTTATACTGATAACCAGTTAAAACAGGTGTCTTTTATACTGATAACCAGTTAAAACAGGTGTCTTTTATACTGATAACCAGTTAAAACAGGTGTCTTTTATACTGATAACCAGTTAAAACAGGTGTCTTTTATACTGATAACCAGTTAAAACAGGTGCATTAATACAGGTAACGAGTGGAGGACAGAGGAGCCTCTTAAAGAAGTTAGAGGTCTGTGAAAGACAGAAATCTTGCTGGTTTATAGGTGACCAAATACTTATTTTACCCAGGAATTTACCAATTAATGCCGTAAAAATCCTACAATGTGATTTCCTGGATTCTTTCCCTTCATTCTGTCTCATAGTTGAAGTTACCTATGATGAAAATTACAGGCCTCTCTCATCTTTTTAAGTGGGAGAACTTGCACAATTGGTGGCTGACTAAATACTTTTTTGCCCCACTGTACTTCCTGAAGTTAGATGTTGTTTGTTCTTGCAGATTTTTACATTTATAAGGTGAGAATTTGTAAGGAAAAAAGAAAAAGTGCAAGTTTAAAGTCAAAATTCCTTTTATTCTCTCATTTATTTCTTAATTTATTTTTCTTGCTTACTTGCAGGTCAGTAAAATCTGACTGTGTTGTTATTTGTTTACTGAGTGAGGCATCCTTCATGTTGAGCTAAAACAAGATCAGATTTGAGACTTGCAGCTGCAACGAGCTGCTTCTACAGAAGAGTATTAGGGCCAGGCAGGAGAAAAATAAAAATAATATTTTAGAGGAGGAAGGTTTTTCTTTCATTATACACTTCGAGAAAAAAGTCGAAATGTCAAGAAAAAAGTCGAAATGTCGAGATTAATGTTGAAGTACAATTTCGAGAAAAAAGCCGAAATGTTGAGAAAAAAAGTCAAAATTTCGTCAATAAAGTTGAAATGTTGAGAAAAAAGGCAAAATTTCAACGTTATTCTTGGAATTGTACTTCAACATTAATCTCGACATTTCGACTTTTTTCTCAAAGTGCACAATAAAAAAAAATCTTCCCCTCTCAAATAATTTTTCTCCTACATGGCCCTAATACTCTTCCATAGCCTCTCTGAGCTCCTGCAAGGGTTTAATTCTCCTCGTCTGAGCGGTTAGCTGCCAGTCCTTTACTCTGATGGCTTGTACTTGGCTGCTGAAAACAAACACCTGCATTTATAGCCAGTACTTGTGGTATAAATGGGAAGATTTTTACACGTTCAAGCATTGATTTGTGCATGTTTTCATGTTTCTATTCTTCTCTGAATTAGTGTTTCAAAGAAATGTGTCAAATGCAAGGAGGCGTCGGCGTCTGTGGTCATCAGAGCAGGAGATGCACACTGCAGGTGAGACGTACACACACACACACACACACACACACACACCTCAACTCAGGAGGACCAGGAGCGGCTCAACTAACACTAGTTACTTTGTTACTTAGAGTATTAGCAACTTCATTTTTTTAAAGACAGATTCCAGATTTCTAAATGAATAATGTAATCCCTGTTTTTTGGCAGGGGTTACGTTCCAAAAATAACCTGTGATAAGTGAAATCCATGAAGTAGCAACCTTTTTTTTTTTTTTTTTTTTTTTTTAACTTTTTTATAATTATTATACAAGGCTTCAAATTGCAGAGATCAGCCCCACCACAACCGGATTAATTGGATTTGAACGGGAGAAAATGAAAAAGCATTATGAAAAAAAAAACTACAATAAGTACAGTAGGACAATTTGTGACTGGCGTGTATTCCACTGCTCTTCTGAGCCACTGCATCCCGACTGTAGCATCTTTTTCTCCTAAAACCGCGGTGCAGGTGTGTTTTTTCCAGAGAAGAAAATAGTTATGGGTCGTTGTTGACGCTCTTTTTTTTCTTCTGGGCAAAAAGATTCTCATAAACCGACACCATGGATTATATCTGAGACTGTAATGAACGATTCATCAAAGGTCCCGTTCTTGAGCTGCTGCTGAAGCTCATTGGCCGTTCTCAGCTTGTTGCTAAGCAACCAACGTTATTGACACAGGAAGTGAAGAAGCGGGGAGACTGTTTAGCCAATCAGAATGTAGAACACGATGCACAATGCAAATCCGTGAAGCAGCGAGACGTGAAAGGTGAACCACGTTAGAGCGAGGGATTACTGTACTGTAATGCCGTGATTTCTAACATTGTAAACTCCCGTTTTAAACGTTCCATCATCACAGCTGCACTTTTATTCCTTGATTAAAGTCTTTTTTTTTATAAGAGATGGTCGTTCAGGTCTTGGAAAGCCGCTTCTTTATCTGCTGAGTCTGCCAGGAGGTGAAAGTGGATGCTAGAAGAGGAGCTGGGAGACGCGGGCAGCGCTGGTGAACAGGTGTACTCATCATCTCCTTCTCTCCACCAGGAGCTGCTTCAAAGAAAACTTTGTCCACAAGTTCAGGGCCATGCTGGGGAAAACCCGACTCATCTTCCCTGGAGAGAAGGTGAGTCCCACGCAGGTCTTCATGGACCTGGATCATTAGATATGGAAGGATGAAAAGTCAGACAGAGAAACAGAGAGAACATGAAGGTCAGTGATGTCTGAGTGGTGTGTAACGGGGGTTTCCTCTGCTTGCAGGTGCTCCTGGCCGTGTCTGGAGGTCCGTCTTCCTGCTCCATGCTCAGCCAAGTCCAAGAGGTTTCTGTCACACTCTAAACTCAGCAGAGAAGCGTGGAGATGCTGAACAGCTTTCTCTACACGCTTTTACAATAACAGTACGGGGCCTGTGCCCCTTGATAGTCAGGTCCTAAAGTACATATTCCCTCTTAAAACCTTCTCTTGTTTTGGTAAAAATAACTAAATAAATGAATGAAATCCAGTAAAAATCAGCTGCTTGTAGCAGGTCTCAGTACCAGATGTGAACCTTAACCAGGGGCACTAGCTTTTGCAGACGACTCTTTAGCACACGTCCTCATTCAGCGTTTTGGTTTGATGTTAATGAAACGTTTCCTCCTCAGGGTTTGAGTCAGACGGCTCACAAGAAGCTGCGGTTCTGCCCCGGTATCGTCTACATCGATGGTAAGTCCCTCTGTTCTGCTGGTGCCGTGTGTTTCCTCCCCCCCATGGTGATGGTTGGTGACGGTTGGTGTGCTCTCTGCCAGAGGGGGGCGCCGTGGGTCAGTCCCAGGAGGACCGGAGGAGGACGGTGGCGGAGCTGCAGGCCGTGTTCAGAGATACCGGGTTCCCCTTCCACACGGTCCCGCTGGAGCAGGTCAGTACCACACAACCTTAGGAAGGACCACCACGATGTTTGGATTTGATTTTGATTTGAAGATTTTATTTCAAACATGCATGATAAAAAGAGTACAATAAAGTAAAAAAACAGAATACAAATAAATGTGTAAGTTCTTGGGCAGAGCTCATGGATCCACGGAACCTTAACCAGGGGCATGCTGGAAACAGAGTAGGAATGAAGTAAACACTTATCCACTCCTACCCCTGAATCTACATACATTCTTACATATAATAAGAGTTTCAATA